>NC_135566.1:11720000-11895000 GCF_964340395.1 Glandiceps talaboti | reverse complement strand
CAACAGAGGTGAAACAAGAGAGATTTTGACATTTCTTGGTAAAGGAGCAAAATTTATGTGATGTGAAATCATGAAATGACTCTCCAGAACCTTGTCAATGTTTATGAAATAACATTATTTCCAGGAGTGGTGTTCCTCTTTAAGAGTGTGGAAACCAAGAATGCAAATTGGTAAAAATGCAAAATTTAAATAATATACAACCTTTCTGTAATTGTTTATAAATATGATGTCACTAATTAATGTTAATGTTTTTATCAATTTTTTTCATAGAATCCAGAGATTCCAATATTGTTCAGTAAACGTAAAGTTATTACGACGACATTATTGTTTTATGCTGGACTTCTTCCATTTATACCAATGAAAGAATCATTTCTAGAAGTACTTATGCCAAGTGTTATTCTAAAGTAAGTCAAAGTTTGATGTTACAGATAATTTGTTAGGACTTTTCAAGTAAATAACCCACTGAATCAGTGTAGAGAATCCAACCGACCTTTGCTTTTATCTGTACAAAATTTGCCAGTAAACAGCACCCTCAAGTATATCATGTACACAAATTTTGTTTTTGCATGGGAAACAGACATGAACAGTGCCCTCAGTTTACTCTGATAAAAACTTGGCCTTTGTTTTGTGTAATATGTGATATGAAATGAAAAAGCTTTCAATTGTTGACAGATCTCTGACATTATTGTTTCAAAATTGCATATAATATATTTTATGGATATTTCAATATAATGCAACATTGGAACTTCTTATCATGGATATTCTGTGTCACTAGAGGGGGCTGTTGATATGGCCAAAAGAGAATGTGTTTTCAGTCTCAACCCTGTACATGTCACCAGAGATTATGGGCCACATAGCTTTTTTTCTCTAAATATCAGATGTGTGGAATTTTCAAACCAAGGAAGGGATACTATACTTGTGTGGTACAATCTGGGCAATTTGCTGCTATTTTGTAAATCATTGTATGCATGGATGTGTATTCAACTTGTGAAGCTTTTAAACATATACCTTTGTCCAAAGTATCTCAACTGGAAACCAACCATGGTTGCGAAAAAGTTCAAGAAACTCTAATATTTAGTGATTTACAGCATATATTTGTTATCATGAACAATTGCTGGTAATAGATTTATCATTTATAACATACAAATCACTCATGGCCGTGGCTGAGTGTCGGTTTTAATTTGGATCTCAATATTACCTAGTGGTAGCCACTTAGTGTACAACATTGTAGTTAATAATTGTGACATACTTATGGTAATGGCCTTACCCTATGTTCCAACTTGAATTAAAATCAATTTTATTTTCTGTCATAATTTTCAGGATGATGGATATGAGCACAAAGTATAAGGTGTTATTGTCTGTAATTGATACAATTTTGATGAGTAAAATCATGTTTTATCACTTGAATAAACGAGGTATTCAGGTGAGTGCACATAACACTACTCAAGGCTTTAATTGAGACAGGGCAGAAGAGAAATGACTGTACACAAACACAAACAAACAAACAGATAGGCAAATGGCTACATGCACACATACACACGAGTGTAAAGCTACCATCATATTCATATTCATCTTCACTTTCAAAAGTTGACCTCTACAATCAATGTGAATATGATGATAGCTTACACATTCATCATCAGATTTGAAGTACTTCCGAATGGGTACGAACATGCGTTCGGCAAATCACATATCCTTCAGACAGACAGACAGACAGACAGACAGACAGACACACACACACAGATAGACAGACACAGCCAGACAGACAGACAGACAGACAGACACACAGATAGATAGACAGACACAGACAGACAGACAGACACACACACAGATAGATAGACAGACAGACACAGACAGACAGACAGACAGATACCATTCCTATAACCCCACCCCATAAATATAAATATACATGTAAATCAAACAATGTTCACCTCATGTCAGAACTGTTTATTCATTGCAGGTGTACATATGGGTACTGAATGAAGAGAATGAATGGGAGAGAGCCCTTCAGCTGGGAGCTACAGGAATAATGACGGATTATCCTACCCGATTGAAAGAATTCATAAATAAGAATTCCAATCTTATTAGACCATGGACTTAGACTTAATACAGTGCAAAATGATTCAAAGAATGTAAGCTTTAAAAGTGGCCATATATGGATGAGGATTTTGTATTTGTTTTGGATTTTTGATTTATAAAACAATTTTATCATGGCTTCCTATTTGAAAAATGAATGTGAAACAACTTATGCCAAGTCCTTGTTTGTAACTCAATCAATGGCCAAAGAGTAATAAGACGCATAATATTTAGATTTTTTCAAGCAGGAAGCCACGATAAATTTGTTTTATAGATGAAAAATGCAAAATGAATCCAAAATCCCCATCCATATGGCCACTTAAAATATGAAATATACATACTATTTATAGCATTTCCCGTACCAAACACACAAATTGAAGTATTATCCATGTTTTGTTGTGAATTTACATTACAGTTTGATTTACTTTTAAAGGAGTTTTATGTTTCATATCCTAAAATTGTAGGCTTTTGAAGTTTTTAGATTCTCAGCACAGGTGCTCAATGTTTTAATGGAAATTGATGTCATGTAACTTTTGATAGTTGTCATGGTGATGATATACATCAAGAGAACTGATAGTATTGAGTATTTTTGTCGTCATGGTAACCTTTGAAAATGTTTTGTCAACTTTGTATGGTATGGTATGTTTTTTTTTTTGTTCATTTATTATTGTAAGTCTTGCATAAAACATGTGGCAGATTTGTGAAGTTCATATACTTTATGTGGCAGATTTGTTAATTTCATAAACTTTATATGGTAGATTTGTGAATTTCATTTGTTCTATGTGGCAGATATGCTGCCTTGCTCTACGTGGCAGATTGTGGTTCTCATTTGCATTATGTGGCAGATTTGTGAATTTCATATACTTTATGTGGCAGATATGTTGTCTTTTTTGTTCTATGTGAATCTTATTTTAATACTTTATATGGCAGAGTTGTGATTCTCAAATTGCAAATTTCTGGCTTCTGTTTGCTTCATGAAAGTATCGGAACTAACACATGAATTGTTGTTGGCTTGTAGGACTGTGTTCAAGATTGATGTATTTCCTTTATATCAATCAAGGTATAAATGATCAACTCACCAAATGTCCATTTCATAAATGACAGCTGATCACAAGTGTGATATCACTAACCCCATAGTACAAATGACCAATACACTGAATGTCCATTTCATAAATGATAACTTACCACCAATGTGATGTCACTAACCCCATAGTGCAAATGACCAATACACTGAATGTCCATTTCAAAAATGATAACTAACCACCATTGTGAAATGTCACTAACCCCATAGTACAAATGACCAATACACCGAATGTCCATTTTTCACAAATGATAACTTACCACCATTGAGATGTCACTAACCCCATAGTAAAAATGACCAATTCACTAAATTTCCATTTAACAAATGAGAACTTACCACCAATGTGATGTCACTAACGCCATAGTGCAAATGACCAATACACCAAATGTCCATTTCACAAATTACAACTTAATTACCACCATTGTGATATTTCACTAACCCCATTGTACAAATGATCAATTAACTGAATGTCCATTTTTCACAAATGATAACACCACCAGTTTGATATATGTCACTAATCCCATAGTGCAAATGCCCAATTCAGCTATTTACACAGGCATCTACACAATCGTATAATTTATACTCAGATCAATTTAGGTCAAACATTATGGATAAAACTTAAAGCTACGCCAACCTATTGCTGTTTGCCCATAGGCTGTGATATATACATATATATTTATATATATAAATATAGATATAAAGTTTGCAATCTATAAAAACTTAAAACTTCACCTACCTACTGCTGTTTGCCTGTAGTGTGAAGAGATGTCTATGGGCTGTGATATACTGATATACAGTCTATGTATTAAGCTTCAAGTGTACTGACAGCCAGGGACCAAATATGGTATTAAAAGACGTGTGTTGACACTGTTGTTGCAAATGAAATTTACAAATATAAACATATACATTGCTTTCCCTTCTTCTTCCTTGCATTGCCACAAATACATATTAATACTAATATGAAGTATAATCATAGAAGTGTTTGGTATTTATAGAACATTATACCATGCATAAATATGGAATTTATACCTTGGTTGTTCTAAATTGTCACGACAACGCATGTCTGTAATGTCACTGGTTCTGCTGTGTTTGTAAATATGAGCTAAAACGTTCAAATCTGCTATTACTTTCCCCTCTTTTTCTTTCAATTACTGATGGTGGTATAATTATGTTATTCTCTGGAGAATACTCGTGATCTAAGGGTTGTCACTACTCGTCTAGCAACTCGTACTGACAAAGACCCCTTAGGTCACCCTAGACTTGAGGCCTTAGCCCATACAACACACACCCAAACTATAGGCATGTAGCACTGCTTCAGGATTGACTTTTATAACAGGAAATGATTTCCTATTTGTGTAATAATGACATAGTAATCAAAATATACAGGGTATTGACACTTTGAGAAACAGTTGGCCGAAAAAAAAAGAATTGTTTCTATGTCAGCACGCATATCACTTAACTTAAGTTCCCTCACGTCTGTCTTTCTTGTGTGTTTGTCCAGATCATGCAGTCTGTAGATCTGGGGTGAAACAGAAAAATAACTCTCCCAGTGAAGACAACTGCAGAGCCAATCATGAACAAGCAAATGACATCTGCCCCACATACACACTTGTTCTAAAGTACTTATTAAACAGAACAGTACATGTACATTGTAACTCATAAATAGTAGATTTAGTGACAGGTTTGATAAGAATAATAAAAAACAATTCACGTCGTCACACCACTTTAGACAATATGTACTGACCAGAAACAATTTTATTTTTGGCCTTAATTAGGTTTATATATTGTGTCAAGTGAAGGAAATGGCGTTTCCTATTTATGCAATCAACAAGTTGTAAATGAACCAAAATAATGAGAAACGTTCTGGATTAAAATATCACTTGCAGGTAATTAGAATATTGTGGTCATGCGACAAGAACCGTTTTAGTATTCTTGATTAATGTTTCTTTGAAATGAGTACAGGATAGACAGAAGATGAAAGCCAATAACAAGCTAGTTGTATCAAGGAATGACGTACAAAGTTGATCTGTTTTCAGTTCTTTTCCTCAAATGAATATGTTTACAAAAGTGTGATGTTTGTTGAATCATTTAGAATGAATAGAGTCTTACTTATTATAGGCAGAACTATAGTTTTCTCATGTCTGATAATTTGAAACAGAATTCATAATGTATAAACAAAAGAGTTATTTCTGCTGAACACTGTATTTTGTAAGTCTAAGGTAATTGGTCAGTGATCTCTGGCTGATTTCTGACTTCACAGGTCATCCATGTGGAAATTTAATGCTGTTCAATCGACATGAAACTTTGAACACAAACTTAAAAATACCCAGTGAATTAATATATGAAAAAAATATTCCTAGATAGTGATAAAACTAATTTTGTTTAAACAGAAGAACTGGGCCCTTGCATGAGTGAGGGCGCTAACATGTCTCTTTATGGTAACTATTTTCACAATGCAAACCTCATGACTACAGATGAGCAGTCACTGCATGCAGCCAATAAAAAGATGAGTGACCAAATTGTTAGTATGCAGGTGTGATATCAATGGCAGTGAATAATTTTTGTCATATTTTGTACATTTGTATGTGACATTATCTTTTATTGAATTATACAGAGTTTTCAGGTTTTATATTATGAACATTTATTTCATATTGTATATTAATTTTTATTTTTCTGTTATGATTATGTTATGTATTGTGTGAATTGTAGATGTATTTGGAGTGATAATAAATTATATATTATATTGCATTATATTAGATTCATTTATGCATGCAAAAAAAATATAGATCTACATATCCATGACGATGCTGTCATGTGACTATATCTACTGAATATTGTTATATTACTGTCTATGTTGTCATGTGATTAAAGTTATCTATTGAATATTGCTATATATAAAGATGGTGAGATATGAAAAGAATAAGCGAATCAAGACCAAACTCTTTAGTAATATTCCTTCATATCCCTGCATTATTGTTGCAATGTTTGAGTGATCTTCTGTTGAATATGATTTGTGTAGCAGCTGGGTAAAATAATATAGCTAGGTGGTGCGACTGAATGTGTGTGTGGTGGGGGAAGGTCCAGGAGTGGGATGCCCCCCCCCCCCCCACCCCACCCTTCTGCCGTTGTCACTTTTGGGGTCAAAAGTATGGGCTTTGGGTGCTACATTGATATGTTAAGCCGATTAAAAATATGCAACATAGAGAGAAATATGAATGTATGTAATAGTATAATTGTGCAATATTTTCCCATATACCACTCAGGATCAAACTTGTATAAATGCATATACTTGGAACAGGGTACCTTGGAACGGTGAAGTAAAGCTATTACATGATTTTCCATTAAAACCACATCAAGCTGTACAATACAATTGATAGCAAAGTAGTCTATCATCTTTGTAGCAACTTAGTGAAATACTGAACAGCCATCCATCCCATGATTCTGGGCATGCACATCTACCTTTGGTATACATTTTAGTATTTTATTTTTTCACACAATTTGTGTTAAAAAATATTTTATCTTTTTTAAATACAGGTTTTATTTGTTTTTTGTTTTTTAAATAACCCGGAAACGAGCATGACAGTAATCACATATATGCACAGCGCCCATTGCACGGTACCATATACTCTGCAGCTGCATGATTCTGCAGCTTGCATGGGTACCGGTGGTGGCGCTAACACATTGTCGCAAAAAAGTTATCACCTCTTTACGGCAATATTTGCGCCTGCGCAGGTTGATATAAACAAGGTTGCCTTGGATACTCTGGTAAGTGGAACGCGTTGATGAACTATCAGTTTTTTGCATTTTATGCAATTTTTGTGCAGTCGTTCGTGATTTTTAAGGAAGTTTAGTGACATCGGGTTGATAATCAACCCTTTAGGCCTGTACAAAACGTTCTGATCGATAGTTATTTTGAACATTTGGCCCTAGAAAGAAGGGGAGATCGTGTTCATCATGGCCGACGATGAGCAAAAAGCATCCGAGGAAGCCGTGGCTCAACAAGAAGGAGCAGGAGAGGTTACGGAAGATAATCAACAACAGGGTGAAACTGTAGAAAATGGAGAAGGTGAACAAGTTCAAGAATCAGGACAAGGAGAGGGCGAAACAGACACAACGGCACAAGTAGGAGATGGAGAAGGGGCCGGTGAAACACAGGAGGGCAAAGCCGAAGAAGCGAAGGATTCCGACGAAAAGAACGACGACGAAACTGTGAAGGAGACACAACAAGAGAATACCGAGCAGACGGGGGAGTCAGCAAAGGATGGTGAACAAGCCACTCCTAAAGATGAGACTGTTGATCAACCAGAGGCAGCAGAAACAGAGGAACAACCACAAGCAGAAACGACCGAACAAGCAGCAGAAACGACAGAGGAACAACCGGAAGCAGGAACGGGCGAGCAACCACAAGAAACGGCAGACGCGACTGATCAACCAACAGAGGTAGGTGATAAACCAGCAGAACCAACAGATGCGACTGAGCAACCAACAGACGAACAACCGCCAGCTGACACGACAGAACCAAGTCAAGATCCCGAGGTAGCTGAAGGTGGTGTCGAAGTATCAGAAGAAAAACAAACAGAGACTGTAGAACCAGCACAGGGACAGGGAGAAGCTGCTCCTGAACCGACACAGGAGTCTCAACCAGGAGAACCTCCAGCTGAAAAACCTACAGCTGAGCAAGATGATTCTCAAATGCAAGTACCTGCTACAACACCAGCAGTGTTTGATATGGATGTGGAAGAAAAGAGTGCAACTCCTGCCAAAGGTGCAGAAATACCAGAAGCACCAATGGAACCTGAAATAGAATCAGTGAAATCGGAAGAACCTGGACCAAATGCACTAGTAAGTATAATTATTATCCAAAGTGATACATTTAGGATGACCTTTACTATGGGATCTTAAACTAGTATCAAATATCTGAATGTTGTCGTGTATCTAAAAGTACATATAAGTTTGTTTTTTGACTAAGAAACCATTTGGTGGTGGACATTAAAGAAAAAAAAGAAAAATAACACCCCCATCCCCCACCACACACATATTTGTGTGTTAAAGCTGCATACATCCAGATTGGTTCAGTAATAAGTATCAAAAAATACTTCATTTGAAATGACTGCAGACTAAATATCAGTAATTTATTTACATTTGTTAGTGATTTTTCACCAGTGTGGGAAAGTGCTACAGAAAAACTGATCGTTATTATTATGATATTGTTATTTTATTCATCCTTAATTTCCATTTATTTGTAGAACTTAGTTTGGTCATTTGGAGTGAACAGGAATGTACCAGTCATAAACCTGACTGATGACCAAAGAAAGGCAGTCCTCTACACCTGTGCACATACTGCTGTTGTATATGACTATGCTAATAACAGTCAAAGACTTCTCCAGGGACATGTATGTAGCTAGTATTTATTCACTGATACTCTAACCTCCTTAAACAAGATTAATCATTTTAGCCCAGCTAGAAAGTTTCAAGGGGTGTTACTAGTTGTTTGAATTATTCCAGTTATTATATACTTGTGTCTTTAGGTACTTTTTCATTGCAAAAATATGGTCAAATGAAGACAAGTACTAAAAAAAGTTGAAAAATTAGGCTCAGATATATGAACAGACAATTTGTTGGCTTTGTTGAAATTGACGTTCAGTTCAGTTACAGTCACCATATTGTTCAAATTGAAATTGGAGATTTAGGACAAGTACCTGTAATGAAGTTGTCTGCGACTCTGGTAAAATATTGGAATCAACAAAATAAAAAGAATTTGTCATGTCCTACCACAGAGGGAGCCGTCTTTCAGAATATTAGTGTCATTGGACTTCACCACTGACCCTTGTTACTAGCACACCATTCTTGTTATAATTCTAAGGTTATGAAAATATAGGGTGTGACTTTAAAAATAAAAATTAACTCCAACAAATGATTTAAAAGTAATTTTGCATTTACAGTAGTGATATTACAGTTGCTTTTATATTATCATAAATGTTTTGGTTTTCAGTGTAATAATATTTCATGTACCTGTGTGAGTGAAGATAAACGATGGATTGCTACAGCTGATAAAGGTCCTAATAGTTGTGTGATTGTATGGGATTCATACACAGGGTAAGTTAGTCATTTACAACAAAAAACAACAGAAAAGGCCAACCAATTTCACTTTCTAGCAAATGCATGTAAGCATGTAATCAAAGTACAAAAGAGAGATACATGAGGTAGAATGCCCCTCATCAGTACTAGGAGATTATAAAGTCCACATAAGAATAAACGTGATAGATTTCCATTTACATGAAATGGCAAAGTGTTTAGAAAAAATGACGTTCAGGAGCGTCAGGGCAAAAGTCTGTGATTGAGAAATACAAATATCGGTTACAGAACTGAGATACTAACAACTTATTATCCAAAAGTAGAATAAATACTAGAAAAAAGCTATATTCATTTATTCATATTCATGATGTCATGTACCTGTGCAATTTCTATGACAAATAAATCCTAAACGACATGCATGGTTTGGGGGGGGGGGGGGTCATTTACCAAAATACTGGGTACATAGATGTATTACTAAGGAGTAACTTAAGAAGATTGATGATTGTATGTTGAGAAAGGGAGAAATAATGACTTGGGTATTTACAGAACATTTTAACTTTCTACTTGTAGAATACCAGTGCAGACTTTGTTTGATGCCCATCCTGATGGTGGTGTTGTCAGCATGAGAATGACACCTGATGCAAAATACCTAGCTACATTGAGTGCTAATGCCAAACAGGTAAGACATGTATTAATACTACCTTATACAGGTTTTATAAATCAAAGTTACTGACTTACGATCCAAGAGAGTTTAGATCCATACAGTACGAACTTTAGAGAGATTGAAATTTGAAATCTCATCAGCTACTGTACAGTAATGTTCTTTCAAGTAGATAAAAACTAAGGTACATTTTACCAATTTGTAACTGCTAATAATTGTACATTACCCAAAAGTCATATACAGAGAAGCTAGCTGTACCTGATTGCATCAGGACCCTCTAGTTGCTTTTACCCTAGATCAACATACAACCTGTGGCATAATGGGTGGCATTTGCCCCACCCAAGCACCTGTTTGTAAATATAGCACAGACCAGCACCTTTTTGTCTTCTTGTCTCATGTTGTGGACAGAGATTGAAAATGATAGTTGTCAAGGTGAGTTATGAAAACATGAGATTAACAAATAACAAGTATTTTTTGTATATTACAGCAAACCTTAGCTATTTGGGATTGGACCACAGAGTGTGAAACTCCACTATGTACAGCAGGACTAGATGAGAGTTATGGATTACAACATTATGTCATGTTCAACCCAGAGGATACAACACAAATTGTGACAAACAGTGAAAGTCAAGTCATCTTCTATGCATGGGTATGTTATGCCTTTTTTATCATTTATCTTGGCAAATAATCACATCTTGCATATTTTCTTTGTCATATGGTTATCTAGTCTGTAAGGTATGCTGTGATGGGGCGCCCTCACACATCGGTTAATGACACAACCTATCTTACAGTCTAATGGTTTACAATAAAAACTCTTTGCTGAAAGTTTCACATGGTCTTTTGATATCTCATGATGTGTGTCAGAGTTCTTCCAAGACTATCATCGAGTACTGGTTTCCACCCAATGTTTTGCAAAAAAATCAAGCGTCCACATTTAAGTGACAATTCATACTTTGATCATGCAAATTATATGAGACTGTACCATTATTATCTAGGGATGACACTAAATCAGAAACACTACATCTCATTTTGCATTTCAGAAAAATGGACAACTTGAGTATTTTGCACCCTCTCTGACAGACCAAGACTTTAACCGAGCCGTGGGCAACTACAGTCAGTCTATCTTTGTGAGTTGTTCAACTAAGGCTTACACAGCTACATCAGCAGGAAATATTGTAGTATGGGATAACAACAGACCAATATCAGGACGTAAGTAATTTATGAAAAACTCAGGGGAGTGCTAAAATAGATATAGAAAATTGATTGCCATTACTGAGTTTGATGAGTACTAGCTTATAATATTATAATGAGCTCATTATTATTCATGTCATGTACTTTTTCAGTCACATGACCAAGTGGCAGTTTTTGAATGACATTGGAGTCTGAAGTATTAGTTCTTGCTAGCTCTTCAATATGTTATTATGATGACTCGAATGACGAGAAGTTGGCATGGAAGGGGATCAAAATTATTACGATCTGCTACACCAACCAAAAACCAGACGACTGAGAGTGAGACCAAGTTGAGGCAGATGGAAAGACTAGCCAGAGATGACTTTGAACTTAGTGAGGACACTGTGTCTTTAATACAACAACTTTATATTAAATCAACACATTTCCTGATTTATGGAGGTCTAGTTCATTATATTTGTACCCATGTACTAAAATGTGTTATTTTTTATCCCTCTAGCCATATCTCTTGAACCATCACCTAACAAGAAAGCTTTTAAACTGGTACGTCTTCAAGAAAGAGGAATCACTGTTGTCACGACAACAGACAAGTAAGTTACACTTACACAGTAATACGTATGATATGATGATGAAGACTAATGAATTAAAAACTTTGTGCTCCATCACAATGCTTGGGATAAATCCTAGCTTTCAACCTGAGGATTCCAGTCCTTATGTCCTTGAAGAAGACATGAGGACACGGATTGAAAGCTAGACTGTACTCATTCATTTTGGTGTAATACAAAGTTGAAATTTATATAATACATTGTGTTGTAGTTTGGTACTCAAGTGATGTCACTAAAAAACCTTGATACCATATCAGTATGCCTCAATGACTTGCTTTTCACACCAAAATGGCAAACAATGACAAGTTATAAGAAAGTTGTGTTCAATTGTCATGATTATATAGGGCACTAAAAAATAAATGTACAGTGTTGATAGTGAAATGCTAGATATGTCTATGTATGTCTAATTGTTTTTTTCTCCAAACTTGTTTTCAGCTATGTTGTAACAGCCGATGTGTTGGGTCATGTCAAGTTTTATGACTGGCACTTACGTATGTCTAACTGGTACAGTGATTTTGATGTTGGACCTATCAATGCCCTCTCATTTGAATATATTCCTGAATTCTCACATGAGTAAGTATGAACTAATACATGATTCTAGGCATACCAGCTATATGAGAGATTTTATATGTTGCTGTTATTAGATTGTGAAATACTCAGACACCCAACACACACAGTCACACACACACACATACATACAACAGAGAGAGAGAGAGAGAGAGAGAGAGAGAGAGAGAGAGAGAGAGAGAGAGAGAGAGAGAGAGAGAGAGAGAGAGAGAGAGAGAGAGAGAGAGAGAGAGAGAGAGAGAGAGAGAGAGAGAGAGAGAGAGAGAGAGACACACACAGGCACATGTTTACACACAACACAGACACACACACACACACACACACACACACACACACACACACACACACACACACACACACACACACACACACAAAAGCTTACATGTTAACAGCTTGCTGGGGATGAAAATACTACATTGACTTGTATGTTTATTATAGCTGAACTTGTAATTTGGTGCTTTATTCCAGAGCTGGGTATGACAGTGATTTTCCTCCCGATGCAACCATTGCAGCACGTCCATTTGTAACCAGAGATTACACTATTGGGACATCCACAGCATTGATAGCACATGTTGTAGCAGATGGAACAAAAGTCAAGGTAAGTCAACAAGATTTTGTTTATAAATGTAAATACTGTATTAAATATCTACAGAATATGGATTTCTAGTTTGTAATATTTCAGAATATTGTTAAATATAGTTTCAATATTGATACACGATATGAATTATTATACTGTCTTATTTTGGCAATGACAGGTAATACACAGAGAGCATGATGCAGCCATCCATGCCATCGCTGCTCATCCAACTAAGCCATTTGTATGTATTGGTAGCTATGCTGGATATCTCAAAGTGTGGAACTACAAGACAAAGTAAGTATGATCTTTTTCTATCAACATGTTGTACTATAGTCTAGTAGTCAGACTCTCATACAGAAGAGTTAGACTTCATGTCATGACAGTAAAACTAAGAAGTCAACACAAATGATGACCCAACAGATAGAAAAGGCGCTTTGGAAAATGAATAAACTTTTAAACATATATTTGATTTCAGGGAAGTTGTTACTTCAAGAATGTTTCCAAGGGGTGCTCACATCAGATGTATTGGATATGACCCAGCTGGTTGCTATCTTGGTAAGATTTAATTTGGTATTCAAGTGTAATAAGTTAAATTTGAAAGAAGAAAGATGGAGAAAGATATTCTAGGTTAAAATCTGGAATTTGTTTTTGTGCACAATAACAGCCACAGACATTATTGGAGTTTAAATCCATGATATGATATGGTGTTCCTTGATAGATGCTGTTGTCACATGGTATATTACATCACTTTGTTACTATTGCTATAGATCCATTGTGAAGCAAATTTTCTTCTTCCTTATTTGTGTACAGCAATATTGTTTACTGTCAACTACAAAAAAGTTGACATTTAGTTTTGCATGTCATGAATTCGGTAAAAAAGTCTTTGACATGAAATGTATAATTGAGAAATATTGACTATCAGCTAATTTTGCCCCTATTTTTTAATGGTAATTTATATGATGTATGTTACATAGTATGTACTGAGATCAATGTGTGTATGTTACATAGTATGTACTGAGATCAATGTGTGTATGTTTCATAGTATGTACTGAGATCAATGTGTGTATGTTTCATAGTATGTACTGAGATCAATGTGTGTATGTTACATAGTATGTACTGAGATCAATGTGTGTATGTTTCATAGTATGTACTGAGATCAATGTGTGTATGTTTCATAGTATGTACTGAGATCAATGTGTGTATGTTACATAGTATGTACTGAGATCAATGTGTGTATGTTTCATAGTATGTACTGAGATCAATGTGTGTATGTTTCATAGTATGTACTGAGATCAATGTGTGTATGTTACATAGTAAGTACTGGGATCAGTATGTGTATGTTACATAGTAAGTACTGAGATCAATGTGTGTATCCATTTTATTAATACAGCTAAAACAGGCAGTGTTTGCCAGAAGACTATTTGTTACAAATATGCATTTATGATCAAATTCGATCATTTTGCAAGTTTAGGTTGTTATTTTACTTGATAAATATCAACAGTTTTAGTTTTACTGCCAAACTCAGCATGGTTCTTGTCAAACGGAGTCTATACAGTTGAATGAATATAAACAAAACTCTTTCAGCAATCACAATCCTGCTGTGTTCAACAACAAAAGCAAGTAGAACAACAATTTCAACTTGCCAAATATTATGTACAGTCTTTTAGCAAACACTCCCTGTTTTAGCTGTAAATCTGTTGTGTTGACTCAAAAATATGCAATTTCTGTATTTGAAGCATAATGCATTGAAATGAAGCAAGATTGGAATTTAGATAGATTCTTTCAAAAACTGTGTATTGACCTAACTGTGTCATTTCATTCACAGCTATTGGTTTCACTAATGGTTGTGTCAGAATAGTAGATGCAATCACTCTGGAAGAAGAATGTCCGGAACCATTCCGCTTTTCCCGGGATGCTGTCACACATTGTGCTTTCTCCCATGATTCCATGTGGCTGGCTACTGCAGTAAGTGATAGTTTGACTTGTAATATGAAAGAAAAATACTAGAGTATGCTAATTTAAATGCTTTCATCATCTACAATTTTGTGAAAAATTAAGATGCACAATTTGTTTTCCCGTTTCCTCTTTTACAATACAGTACAGTATTGATATATGACATTGTCCCCATGTACTAGTAGTTCAATAAAACATTGCATGAAATTGATGTTGCATTTTGATATCCATTTCAATGCAAAATGACTTTGTTTAAAAGTGTAGAATGAATTTAGGGCATGTTCAAGCACAGAATGAAATGAACCAAACTCAAACTGAATTTTGATTAAGTTGTTAGTTTCTGCATAAAATTATTGGAGTTCATGACATTGTTGATTGAATACTCTGAGTTCCAGTACCTTGACACAAATAACAATCTTACAAATATTTCCTTTGTCTCCTAAGGATGCTGACTATTGTGTGACTGTGTACAAAGCACAGCCTCGTAGCGTAGATGAACCATGGATTTATTTAGGTAAACAAAGAGCACATTATAAACCCATCCGTGGTGTTATGTTTGGTACAGCATTAGACTCAGACTCACCAAGGTTACTATCAGTTGGAGAGGACAGGACACTGGTAAGATTTCATATCAAATTTTTTTCAAGGAAAAGTCCAGTCAGACTTATTTCTTATTACTGTTATCAACATAAAGGAAAAGTCCAGTCAGACTTATTTCTGCCTTTAGTACATTTGTGTTGATTACTGCTATCAACTTAACCTTGTAGAGAAGTTCTACTGCACTCGACATGGGTTTATGGGAAACCTTTGGTAATGACATCACAAATTGCATATTTTATTTATCTTGACACTCTTTGTAATTGCTGGAAATCAATTATAAATATTTTATCTAACTGGTTTTGTCACCTCTATTTTGATTGGCAGGTTGAGTATGATATTTTCAACAGCAACACAGATGATCTGAGACTCATTAGTTCCGACAGAATTGAACAGAGTGCTATCCCACAGTGCTTTGCTCTGTATCCACCAATCACTAAAGAGAACTTCCTGCTATTAGCCAATGATCAGGTGAGTTATGAGATGTGTGCAGAACTACATACTACTATACATTTAGCTAGTTTGTTAAGTGATGGAGTACAAACATGGCCTCAATTTTTCGCTACTTTTACTAGATTGAACATTCTGAGTCAAGAAACTGAAAATGTTGTCATGTTTGATTATTCTACAGTTCAAGTTTAAATTGTATAACTCCACCACCAAGATGTGTAGAAAGACTATACTGGGACCTACCTATGGATCTCCATTACAGAGGTAGGAATTTGTGTTGTGTTGTTTTTCAGCTGAGAATATCCAGTATTGATGTTATTTTATAAAGATGTAAACTTTTAGACCACACCACTAAGTTCAAGATGTATGAAATTTGACCCAGACTGTGAACTTGATGTAAGAGAGATTGTTATGATAAAGTGAAATTGGTATAATACTACATTATACTACATAATACAGTTTTTACTGTTTTGGGAGATTCAACCTTAAATTTATGATATACATGCAGCACCAACGCATATAAACTTGTTTGGTTTTGTTGTGAGGCAGGGTTCAATCCAACTACAAAATGATGGTGCCTGCAGTGCAAGCATGTCTTGAGAAATGAAACAAACCCAAATTTCTGCATCAATTTTATGATAAAGGTGAAAATTCATGTTCATTCTGCCCTAGCTTTGAGTAGCCAGAAAGTCCATTCCTGATATCATTACCAATATAATATATGGTGCATTGATAAGTTTGATGAGGATTGAACCTTTCATAAACTTTGTATCTCTGTGTTCACAGAAATCACTCACATATTTTGATTTTAATACCTTACAGAATGGAGGTCTTGCCTACTGAGGGCGCTGTGACTGAGGACCGGTATCTTGCCTACATCACTAAAGATAAAGTAGGCTTACATATCATGCCATTAGATGGAAACCCACATAATTCTATGGCACTTATTGCCCATCCTGGTCAGGTAGGTGCTCAGATTCAAGTATGATTCTCTTCATAGATGACACTGTGAGCTTAAGTGCTTGGACTGCAGTAAAAATAATGACAGTGTTTAGCTTGCAGACTATATGGACATGGGGTTTAACAAGATCTGTTGTAATGTTTCCACACCCTCTGTTCATACCCATACATCACCCCTGACTTTTGTATCTATACATATACACACATACATGTACATGCATACAGAAACACATACACACACTCATACACATGCACATACGGTGTAACATCACCCACACCCACACACCCCACATATACACAGTGTAACATTACCCCTCACACACAGACAGACACAGACGTACAAAGACAGACATACACAGACAGACAGACACATACATATACACACAATGAGTTGAGTATACTAAGCACAGATAATGTATCATTGCCTAGAGAATACTTTGAGACTTGCATACATAACAGCTTTCCACAAGTTATCAATGTTTTTTCATCTTTTACTGATACAGGTGGCCAACCTAGCATGTAGTTATGATGGCAAGCATGTCTTTACTGCAGGTGGTACAGATGCTGCTGTTCATATGTGGAATGTTAATATACCGTAAGTACCTATATCAACTGATGCTAGTTCCTTGAGACTAGAAGAAAGTCAAGTGAAACTTTACTGAAAATTGAAGTTCGAGAAGTAAACCAGTTACTGATACATTGTATTACATTATTATGGTGACATTGACTGCTGTAAACATATATGAGCATTATATTATTGTATTATACTGTCCTGTATTGTATTATACTGTACTGCTCTGCATTATACTGTACTGCAATTTACATTGTACTGTATTTTATCGTTATCAGAGTACTAGAAGCTGGAGCTAAACTAGGGGGTGAAGATTTGATACCATTTTATGGACTGTTAGAGGGCGGTAGACAGGGAGAATTGTTTGCTGAACTTGAAGACTATTTCTATTATGCACAAATCAGAAGGTGGGTATTTTCATAATATGTCTGAACCCTATGACATGCAAGTACAAATGTGGTATACTTTGGCTACTTTCCCAAGTGCTTGTGGTGCTGTCTGCAGTCATATGAAAGTGAAGCAGAAAACACCGCAAATGCAAATGTAAATGCTGTGTGTGCCCACACCTTGCACCATTTGTTTCTGTTATTATTAATGAAATACTGTAAACATTTTAAAAAAAACAACCTTTGTGTGAGGTAATTTTCTGTACAGGTATGCAATACTGTTTTCAATACCAATACTGCACCCTCACAACAATGCAAGTTATCAGTGGTACACATGTAATACAATGTAATATGACACAACCCCACAATGGATGGTAGGGTGTCCAGAGTTATTTTCACAAGTGATAGAGTGTATCCTGCAGCTGTATTTTTATGTGCGGTAGCAAAAATTTAGCCATCTCATCTAAATTCATTATCAAAACTAACCATACATATTTGATATTTTTCTTATTTCCAGCCAAGGTGTTGATACGATGGACTCACGTAAGGTGTCCACAAAAATTATCCTATCAGAAGTTCCTTTTGTGATGAGAGCGCTTGGATTTTACCCATCAGAACAGGAGATAGAAGACATGCTAAACGAAGTCAAATTTAGCAATTACGTGGAGACAGGAAAATATGTTACCGAGATCGACTTAGGAGAATTCATTAGATGTAAGTTTACAGTAAATTATTCACCGTATATAGAACATAATAAACTTATACTATGAATCACAGAATAAAGCAGGTACAGTTCTTTAGCTTAGCACTTTTCAATATATCCTAATAGGCTAGACCCTAACTGCATTCCTACCTCTGCTTATTCAGTGTATGTCAACTGTTAGTCTTGGTTACCCAGACTCTCACCACTGAGGGCTCTTCTATGAGACCACCCAGACAAGAGTCAGGGGAAACCACATTCCAACTACCCTGCCCTCGAAAGTCACACAGTGCATTTCTTTAAAGTCATGAAAAATGGGCTTACAAGGCCTGTTCATTGTAATTATGATATATCAGTCATTCGAAAAGTGATAACCTGTCAGGAAGGTATCTAGTCTGCAATGTTGGACATGAAGTATTCCCCAGCATGCACTGCTCTAGGCACTAGTTCTTGCACAGGTGAGTTGGGATTTGGTTTCCCAAGACTCTCGCTTGGGGAGGTCTCATAGGCAGAGCCCCCAGCGGCAAGAGTCTGGGTATTACTGAGACTAGTCAACTGCAGGCCTTTCCACTGATCATCTCCAGAGGGCATACTATAAATTAAACCATCTCTCTATTCTCTCTCTCTCCATTCAGTATATGTCAACCATAGGCCTGCATTTGGCCTTTCCACTGACCAACTCCAGAGGGCATTTGAGATTCTGGGTGTCCTCGATAATAATGGTACTCCAGCTATCGATAGAGGTGAACTTTTGGATTTACTTCAAAGCAAAGGTAAGTAATGTCTTGATTACAAAGATGTGAAAAGTTGGTACCTGTCAAAGTCTGCGATCATGTTTCCACATCCACTATTTTGTGCGAGACTTCAGAATTTTCACAATTTTATTTATTATTTTCTCCAATACATAAAAAAAATTAGGGTCAGCGTGAAAAACTATGTAGGGTTGGGTAACTGGAACCAAACAGTTTTTTGGGGCCTTATATATAATTTTCAGTGTAAGATTTCAATCTAGTGTTACTTGGTAAGACATCCCTCCCTCTGTTTTTTTTTTAGGTGAACACATGACAGAGACTGAGCTAGCTGAATATTTAACCACTCTACTTGGCTGCAATCCAGAGGGAGGCAGTTCAGAGCTTGGAAGGTACGACCCGGATCATGCTGGTGACGTCATCGAGGATGAACTACCAGAGAACATTACAGCTGATATGTTTGCTGATGAAGTCCTGGGATTTGGATATGCTCCTGAGGAAAGTCCAGCACCACAAAGTGCCGGCAATGCTTCCAAGGCACAAATTATGGCAATGCCTTGAAAAAAAAATCAGTAATGGAAATGAACTAAATAATGGAAAAGTTGGAAAGAAGCAGGAATACAAAAAAGTATAATTGTGACATATGATTTAATTTGTCACTATATATGACCTTTGACCCCTCCCCTCAATTATGATGGAATGTTGAAATAATGTGCATAACAGAAATGGTATCGAGAATATCTTGAGGACTCTTTTTTATTTGTATACTTACATTTCAAAGCTGTATATTATTATGATATATACTTTTAATTTAATACTTATAGTTCAAAAATACAGTGTGTACATATAGCTCTGCAATTATTCAAATCAAAATTGAGTAAAAAATAAATTGAATTTGAAAATTGCATCATGTAAAATACATATTGTGCATTGCTTTCTTGGATTGTACTGGTCACTTTTTATTTGTAAATAAATGCATTCTGAATTTTATAACTGTGTTTTCTTTCTTAAATAGCTAGGACACAGTTTATTAGATACAATCCTAGGTACACAAATTCTCCATAGTTATAGTTTTTCCCTGGCATGTAGTACTTAAAATGATAATCTCAAGTACTGTAGGTAATTTTAATCAGAATTTTTACATTGAAAGCTTCAATAGCTATAACTGTGGAACATTCTTTCCAAAATATCCAACAATACATTCACTACAATAGTGGTGCTATAGGCATGGTGAAATGTGTGTGTGTGTGTGTGTGTGTGTGTGTGTGTGTGTGTGTGTGTGTGTGTGTGTGGATGTATGTGTGCTTGTAAAAGTCAAAAAGTAAGAGTAAAGAAAATGATATCAAGATATGAAGTATCCCATACTCAAGCCAATTTATTGTCTTTGAACAGATAATATAGATAATATACCCTGGTCATTCTACACCACGACAACCCTTGTCTACATCACTATTTTTGCAGTGTTCGAATTCAAAATTAAAATGTTCAAAATCACCATTATTTTTCCCATTTTTTCATACATTATTCTTGAGGAGATATAATTATATTATTCCCAACATTTTACTTCATTCAACCAGAATATACTCATGACCTAAGGGTTTGTCACCACAAGTCTAGCAACAATGATCCTTTAGGGCACTTATTTTTCCTTGGCCAGACAAATATTTGGGAATAAATCTGCAGTATATTTTGTTCATTTTTTATTCTCTTTTGTAATTTATACCTTGGGCATTTCCCCAGGGAAATGTAAATGACTGTCACGATTCAAATGATCACAAAAAAAAGACTCTAGGGGTACATCCACTCCACAAATGTAGTTTTAAACTGAAAATAATTCATCTACTTTACATAATCATTGGTCATTTCATCAAAGGAACAAAGTTGTATATTATGATCTACAAAGTATTGTTTTAGTTTTTCATCGTTTAGTACCATTATCTCTGTAACATCTGAGACTTGTAAACACATGTTGTAACATCTTACCTAATGGTAGTTTGTGTGTTTTAGCCAGTGTGACCGCTTCTTTGGTAAATGCACCATTAATTATGAGTGAAGAACTGGTGATAGCATTTGCTTCAAAACATTCCATGATGCCTCTATTTCTCTGAGGACAGTATCCAAAGTCATCAGCATTAATGACTAGTTTGTGTATTCTCCGTTGAGAACTCATAGTGATGATGAAAGTCTGTGTCTTATGTAGTAAGGCTTGCTGCATAGATCAATTGAATGTGTGGCTGGTTACCAGGCTGTAAATATCACTGAAAATGAAATTTTAAAAAGAGAAAAAATGCCATTAATAGCATTTGAATTTGATTTCAAATAAGTTGTTTATTGGATTAACATTTACAACTCAAGCAAATTATAAATAATATGTAAATGATCACTATTGTTATTCAAATAATTTTACAAACTTGAATAGTTTTTATTTGTAATATTTGACACACTTGAAAAGTTTACTGACACAAAACTGCATACTTATACATGTAAGTGTGTACTTTGATCAATGACACTATGGATAATGTATGTAGACTTTGTCTGTTAGTTCATGTCACCTCAGCAGTCAACAGTCAAACTATTTCTTTGTTGTTTATCATGCCTTCCACTGACCCTCATTGTTGGTCTGACATCAAAATACAGCAATATATCTAAACTGAAAATATATTGCTGAGTCACTAACATTGTGAACCCCGTGGAACAATATTTGGACCCATGGGACGATAATGTTGTAAGAGGGAGAATAATTATTATTAATTATTATTATCATTATTGTGACCATCTTGCTTTGACAAACTTATTTTATTAATATTGATTCTTAGGAAAGAAAAATCCACTTTGCCTTCAAGATAATCGTAACCATATGTTTGATGACGGATCTGTTGTATTGTCTGTCACGACATGAATGTCATACATACAAGGTGACGTATACATCCTATATAACTGGTAGATCATATCGATAGAAAAGTTAAGACTACGTAACTAGTCCATTTATGCAAATATACATCCAGTAGTTGCTACAAATAATCCTATTCACTCCATTCAAAGTATATTTACTCATAGTAACATATCATTCCAATTCGATCGTATGTTAGACTGTAAGATACGTCGTGACGTTTCGCCCTCACCGGCCTCCTCTCACAGGAGTTAGGGGTTGGCCGATATTTTAGTGCGCACCGTCACGGCGTACCTTACAGACTAATCGTATGGATGGTTTGAATAAAAATCAAGATTACTGCCACTGGACACTTATAGCTCTAATAATTGCAGTCTATTGTTTTTTTTCCTTTGAGCGTTTTTTATTTAGTTTTTTTTATCGTTCCTGTGTTAGTTTGCGAAAAAAATCTCAAACAACCACCACCAACAACAAAACCCTCAAAATCAAAACTAACGCTATAATTATTGCAGCTATTATCGACTTTAAGAAGTTTCCTTTATCATGCGTAAGAGGCAAAGAAGGAAAAAGTTGAATTCTCTACATTTTCGATATACAAGTAGTACTTTTTACAAACGATAATCATAACTACACAAACGTCGAAATTAGTAATATATGCAACTCTGTGTACTTACCCTAAATGTACCGGTACGTGCCACGGCTGACAGCGACTGCTCCTCCTATACTACCTTGAGCTGCTCCCCGCCCCGTAACTTACGTGAATGCTCAACATGCGTCAGTAGACCCTAGCTAACTAATTTGCCATGACCAAGGCTATCGGAATGCGTACAACCCAGGCGTTCAAAGTCGGTATTTTAATATATCAATGTTGCACATATATTTAAAATATTTATAAATATATTATATTAGAGAAGTGTTTCTAGCCAAGATGTTTCGCTCAGACTTAGCTAAGCTACCTCAGTAGGCATAATCCATAGCATTGTTATTAGATAGACAGGGGCCAGATCTGAACATTTTTCTGTTTTAGGCTGGGGTCACAATTTACGACAGGGGGGCCTGGGGAGAAGTTACTTCGGTCAAAAAAATCGCAGCCGCAGCCCTTCCCCCCTCCCCTTTACGCTGTCAAAATATTTAATGCCCCTTCCTAGTCTCGTTCCTGAAGGACCGTACTGCAGGGTTTTATCTTTCAAATTGAATCTTGGTTCTGGGCAGAAACAGCATCCCCCATGATAGCTAGTGGGGATGGTGTTTCCCCCTCCCACAGTAATATAAGCACTTTAAAAAATAAGGACATGTAGGAGGCCATCTAATGGGTCGCTCACAAGAAATATACATTGTTCAGGAGTTCTTCAACAAACTTGAAGCTGTGTTAATGTCTTCTCACACGCAAATGTGGATACGCATATATATAGGACATGTAAGAGGCCATCTAATTGCATAAAAATTCAAACCATACACATTATTGAAAGCCATAGAGTATTAAAAATTGTCTTCAGTACCCCAATTTCACTCAAGGCAATACATTATTACACATTCAACTGTATACAGTTGAGACAGACCAAATGACCTATAACATGGTAAATATATCCGAGGACTACATGCAGTCTGAAACCCTACTATTCTCTTATTTTGATTCTGTCCCTTCTTTCTGACTCTTTCACATGATGATGATTACTGACTTCGAGTCAAATTGATTTTGCATCTTATTTTCCATGAATTACATGTACAACAATTGTGAAGCTATGGAGGTGTTTTATATACAAGCAGCGACAGGAAAACATTAAGTAGAACCACAAACAAGGAAATCCTTGTCTGTGGCAGGACTTGTTATAAACAGGAAAAGTAAACAAATGCACACACACACACACACACACACACACACAAACAAACACACACACACATCCACACATACACACACACACACACACACACACACACACACACACACAGACACCAGGCGATCCCTATAGCACTACTGAACCTCAGTTCAGTTCTGCTAAAAAAACCCAAATGAATTAGATTAATACATCGTCGCAAACCACGGCCATTTTCGAAAAAATAATAGCTCTGGTTTGTGAGAATGGATTAATAACACTTGGCATAGTATGTTGGAAGGACAGAGACTTACATTACATGCCATCATTTGATTAGAACAGTTTTATGGCCTCTCTATAGTATATACTAAGTAACTCACAATCACAAACATATTTCAAGCTCTCAGGGCATATCATGTACATGTATAGAGGCCATAAACTGTTCTTATCAAACTAGCTATGTTGAAATAATGTGCATAACAGAAATGGTATCAAGAATATATCCAAACTTTTTTATTTGTATACTTACATTTTGAAGCTGTATATTATTATGAGATATATACTTTCAATTTAATAAATATAGTTCAAAAAATACAGTGTGTACATATAGCTCTGCAAATATTCAAATCAAAGTTGAGTAAAAAATTTGAAAATTGCATCAAGTAAAATTCATATTTGTGCAATGCATTCTTGGTATTTGTAACTTAAACTGCTAAGTCGTATTACTTTGTAAATAAATGCATTCTGAATTTTATAATAGTGACACAGTCTGTAACTATAACCCTTTTTTCTCTCTAAAAAATATCTGTATTTGTAGAAGCTGTGTAAACATCCAAATATGGATTATGACATACACAGATATGTAAATACTGAGGCTGGTAGCAACTTAGTAATAATGAGTATGTTGAACAATTGACATGACATCTAGGGTTTGTAAGTATTGCATAAAAGCTGTATTGGATGATACTTCCCTATTATACCATGCATTAAAGCCAAAAATATGGATTTATGCCATGGTCATTCTACATCACAGCAACACATGTCTATGTCACTGGTTCTGCTGTGTTCCAAACATGAGTCAAAACGTTCAAAATTGCTATTAATTTCCCCGATTTTACTTTGATATTACTGGTAGTGGTATAATTATGTTATTCTCAATTACGTTTCTTCATTCAGTCGGAAAATATTTGTGACCTAAGGGTTTTGTTAATACTTGTCTAGCGACTTGTTGTGACAAAAAACCTTAGGTTACTCGTATTTTCCTTGGTTGAACGAAAAAAACCCATTAAGGAATAAAATCTAAATGTTCAAGGGTGAACAGTTCAATTAAGTGATTGTAAAATGGCATGGAATATATTTAGGAGTACATTTGTATCAGCACATCATGATAAAGATGGTTATGAATGTATGCACAAAGAGGTTCTGTAACAAACTGTGGCAGTTTTCAACCTTACATCTTATTCCCAACACTTCATGGGAGTAAACACCAGTTGATAGACATGGGGCAACATAATTTAGAGTTGAATTCATACTTCAAAATAACCACCAGACCATAAAGTTACAGACTGTGCCCATTTACCTTGAGAAGTTTCGTATATTAAACCTTGTAAATTACACTATAGCAAAAAATAGATATCTCTCGGTTCTGAGGTTTGTTTTCTGTCATTACAATGTAAAAATCCCCTGATATCTTGTCTGAGGTAAACTGGCAACAGGTTGAAATTTGCTGACGTTTAATAAACTCTGATTATTATGAGAGAATTCTTGCATGAAATCATATTGAACTTTGTAAACCAGAGTACCATGTAAAAGTGTCTCTGGTTGGTTTTTCACTTTAGTAAGCAACATTTATGAAAATACATACTGTAGAATTCACTAAAACATCTAAAAGGATGAAAGAAATAACATAGTTTTAAAATGGCCATATGGATGAGGATTTGGTATTTATTTGTTTTTTAATTCATAAAACAATTTTATCATGGCATCCTTACTTGAAAAATCAATGTGAAACAACATTGGCAAAGTCTGTGTTGGTAACTCAATACATTGCAAAAAGCTAAACAATATGTAAAAAATGTGCTATTGTGCATATAATAACGAACTTTTTACACATTTATTTTAATCTTTTACAATGTATCGAGTCACAAACAAGGACTTACCATATGTTGTTTCACATTCATTTTTCAAGTAGAAAGCCACAATAAAATTGTTCTATAAATTAAAAATCCAAAATAAATATCCAATCTGCATCCATATGACCACTTTCACTAACTACTACACATTTAAGTTATATCATTATATTTACAAATAAACATCTCAGTACGATTCAATCTTTACATGAATGACTTTAATCATCCACGTTTATGAATTGTATGCTCCCCACAGAGTTGCAAGAGCCTAAGGGTCCCTAGGGAGTTGTTCCTACATGTAGTGATCCTGAGGGAGTTAATCATATGCTCATATCCTCCCCAGGGAGTTCAGGAATTATGAAGAGTTGAACCATTATAAGTCTGTCCCAGGGACAGTAACTGCACAGCACTTTGAGTACTATTTTGAATTATAAAATGTGTATTATCATTCTCACTGAGTATACATATATATCATAATATCTAATGACTAAATATGCAAAGGTTTATGTAAAGTTGAGTAAAATTGCATATACATGTATGTGTGTGTGTGTGTGTGTGTGTGTGTGTGTGTGTGTGTATGTATGTATGTATGTATGTATGTATGTATGTGTTTGTATGTATGTATGTGTGTGTATATATCTGTATCTGTCTATATATATATATATATATATATATATATATATATATATATATATATATATATATATATATATATATATATATATAGTCTTCTCTTTTATACAATATTTCATAATGCGAAATATGACATCAGATGTCCAGGTTTGTTTGGTGTTAAATCTTTCTTAATTTCACCAGCTCCTCATTCAGACTAGGCATCTGTAGAAGGGAGGGCCACACAATTGAATGGTGTCGCTATGATTGTCATAAAGCATATAATTGTGACCTTTTAGTGACAACAGTTGTGTTTGTGAAACCAGAATTTCCTCTGAGATGTGGTTAACTTATACAGTATTTACATAAATCATAATTCCTCTATCAAATATGGAACTGTGGACATAAATACATCACAAATTCATCAAATACGCGTCAAATTTTCCTGATTATTATGATTTCTTTCTTGATAATATTTTCATAGTACATATATATTTTAACTTTTGATAAAATTCTTGTTAAAGAGTTCTCTCCTATATCTTTTAGGTGTTTTTTCTTATCTTTTGTCATTTCTATCTTTGACAATTCCTGGGGGAATTTATATGTTTAGTCAATAAATGAATACAAAAATAGACCATATGGGTACATTGTACATTGTACACCACAATTACAGCTTTTCAAATTTTGAAAAAAAAGTCAGCTACTTCATATAATCATTGGTCATTTCATCAAAGGAACAAAGTTGTATATTATGATCTACAAAGTATTGTTTTAGTTTTTCATCGTTTAGTACCATTATCTCGTGTTCACGATCTTTTGATAATGCAAAAGTATCAGGTCCACCATCGAAACCACCACAGCCAGCAATGCTTTGGTAACCTGGATGGGTCATGAGTTCAAAGGTCAGAGTTGAATCACTGCATGACATGGTCTCTTCCACTGTTTTGATGGATGTATCCAGAGCTGTTTGGATTCTTTCCACAGACATGTTTGCACCCATTGTACTCAGTCCAATATAGCCATGTGGATGGCTGTAGATATAGAGCAGAAAAATAGTCAGTTAGTATGAAAAGAACATTACAATTTTTTAATGTACTCCATATTCAAGGTTTAGTTAGTGTATCTTAATACATATACATTTGGATTTGGTACCCAGTAGAGGAAGCAGAAATTCCATCCACATAAAACATAGAAACATACATGTTACAGACACATCATTTGTACAAAATTCACCTTTACCTTTTCTATTATCTATGTTTTATATAAGCATTTGAAAGTGATTTAAATGACAACAATACTATAGTACATGCAGGTACCTTATTCCGTGAGATTTAAAGATTTTCAATGCTGTTATTGCATCTTCTTTGACACCTTGATAGAACGACATACTGGCTTTTTCAACCCAGCTACATTTGTCTAACCCATACTGTACTGGTAGTCTAGTAACACGAATTCCATTCTTACTCAACAACTCAGCAAACACCTTAGCCACACCTTGAAAAAATGGGGGAAAAAATTGATATTTTCACAATTTCCATTTCTTAGACAAAAATAATGTTGTGAATTTGATTATTACATACATTCTATGATTAGATACATTTACCACTAAAAGATTAGAATTCTAATCTTTAGTGGTCATTTCATTTCTCTGTTTATTTTTTTTGAAAGTTGAAAAAAAATGTGAATGATCATTTTTCTCAAAATACATACAAATTGAGGATGGGCAGCATAAAACTGGGTAGTCAAAATATACCCGGTAGTTTTATTTTTAATTAGGCCATATCTAGTCTGTATACATTGTGTCACTCCGACCTCGCTGTCCTGTTCTATCCTGTGAGGGCGACCTGTCGCAGGGTATCTTACCGACTCATGATGTATACAAATATTCAAAAAACACACTGATTTTCAGTTAATAGTGATAAAATGTGATTTTTCTAACTACTACATAATTACTGCAAGAGTACAGGTTTTAATGGTCAAGTGGCTGAAACTATTCACAATTAGTTAATGTTTCCCATTTCACACCAACCCTATATTTGAAATGACTGGGCCCTCTACAGTACAAATTTAAGTACACGCTGTCATTGATGGTAAATATGTATACCAGCTTAATGTCTGGATATAAACAGTACAAACAAACAGTTCCAGTCACTTAGTGGTGATCATTCAGCAATAAACTGTAAATTTGTTCGATTTGATCACTTGGTGATCATACATCTTTCAATAAATACAACAAAATATATAAGCCAAGACATTTTTTTTCCAAAAAATCCTCCCCATTCACACCCACCCCCACCCCCACCCCACCCACAGAAATCAAATGATGTACCCCTAAACATTATGGAAATCATTGCTTCACCTACTGAGGATTTGTAAATAAAATATAAAACAACACAGTATATGGTACACACCTGATATAACATGACAATGGTGATGTCCATCTACATACAATGGGAGGTGACCAACCAATTCTCTAAAATTATCAATTTGTGCCTGCATTTCATGTCTCACCTGGACAAAGTATATAAAGACATTCATGTTAACATAGTTTTAATAAAATAAAAACATTCAAGAAAATTTCATCCATGCTAATATTTTCACAACTGGGGCGAACATGGTCATTTCTCACACTTTAATAGTATTTGATCAATTCTGGTATTGTAAATGAATGTAGTTATCAATATCACTTACCTAGGTGGTACAACTGTAACTGCGATAGCAACAAATACAGCTATACCACCTAGGTAAGTAATAAAAGTCACATTCAAATATTGTTATGTATATGTAAGCAATAGTCATATAGTAATATAATAATTAAAATAATCTATTTACAATATCACAATTCTTCATGCTGGAAAAAAATGACCTGCAGAAAAATATTTTTATGAAAATAGTCCACAGTCATCTGTATGTGTTCTATGTTGTACATGCAGGCATGTTCAATGAGTTCTGTCTTTGTTATGCAAATAATACCACAACCACCTTGACTAATAATAGACAGCGAATGAATGAATATACGTGCTGTAACTTCACTGACAAGTACTGCATCTGTTGATCTTTTGGGTGCATACATTATAGAGCCAACATCACTTACAATATCACAATAACTTTTAACACTGCAGTAATTTCAGAAGCCCTTTTGGTATTGGCTATACCTCCATTTTACAATGTACCTTTTTTTTTGCCGAATGTAATTTGTATTTTAGACTGGAGTCGTAAAAGGAACTATCCTATTTTGTAATCTTGTATCAAATTTGAACTCAATATGGAATTTTATACTTCAAATATGTAAACAGATTTCTAAATATTAAATTAATCTGTTGCCTAACACAAACATTGCCATTCAGTTGTGTGCCACCCTATTGTTGAATTACATCGTATGTACTATCTACACATATAAGCATATGTTGCAGGCTTCACCTTAGTTAAAGTTATCTCAATATAATTAGTTTTAAGTTGCTGGTTGGTAGTGTATGTATTGTGTAAAGTCAGCCAGTAGTATTGGTAACAGTTACTGTCTGTCAGTTTGTAGTCTAGATACTAGTACTATCCATGGCTTTGGTCTTTTTCTCTCTCATGTCTAGTAAAATGAATCTAATCAAGTGAATATTTAGCTTGACCACATGCTGATGAAAATCATGCCAGTAGTCCATCATCGCAAACTAAGCCTCCTTTACGGCACCGTCCAAAACGCTCCGTCAATCTTGGTATTTCACATTGTCACAGAAGAAATAACAGCTCTGGTTTGTGAGAATACCATAGTCAAGCTATCACACACATTGACAAGTGCTTGCAATTTGGTAATACATTCAAGAAAAATAACAGCAATATCATCATATGATATGCAAATTATGTACTTTACATTATATCAACACTATCCTGATATGCAAATTATGTACTTTACATCATAACAACACTATCCTAATATGCAAATTATGTACTTAACATCATATTAACACTTTCAAGTTTGAATGTAAATCATGTGTGGATGTGATTATGTTATTGAGCGCCAATTGGATTATATACTGCAGCTGTTGGTGGGAATTTTTAATTAAGCAGGGAATGTCATTCTATGTACATCCAATTTACTTTATAGTCTTGGGTGAGAGAGAGATCGAAGCCATGGATAGCATCTGGACTAGTCAGTTTGCTATATATTCTGTAGGTTAAATTCATGTGGTCGTTTTCCCTCATATATTTCCCATGATGATGACTGCAATATTAGTTTTTAACTCAAAAGTATTTCATCTTTACCTCTTCCATATTTATTGTTCCTCTCTTTATTGCTTCCCTGAATCCAAACTTTCCAAGAAAATACCCATTTGTATCCACCAATGATGAAGCACCTTGGTCAATTATATGTACTGGGTTGCCTTCTGTCAAATTCAGGTGTAGTCCTTTAAGAGAAGTTCAAAGGTAAAAGGTCAAAGTGCATCATATATGTTACAAAATAATTTGATTCTTGTTGGAATAATTTCAGTTTCCGCACCCACAATTTCTCGTGAGACTTCACAATTTTTGCGATTTTATTATTTGTTTCTTGAATACGTGAAATAAAAGTTTAGGGTCGGCAGTGAAAAGCTAGGTAGGGTCGGGTAACCGGAATCAAACAATTATATCTTTAGGCCTAATTTTTATATAAAAGAAATAACCCCACTGGTACAAAGGGAATTAAGTATGCTTCAGTAAGTAGAATACTGTTGAATACATTTTAAATATGCAGAAAAAAATTACACCAAAAAAGATATTATTAACTCAGCTTGTGCCCCACTAAATTATGCACTCCTAATAGCAAGTATATTTATTGACCAATATTGAGTAGTCCTAATTACCTTTAGTCTAGAATTTCTCTAAATGACCCAGACTTGTTAAGAGTTGATGAGATTCCTCTACAATTATGTATCCAATGTACTAAATTATTTAACATGAATTTTTTCTCTTTTGTGAGATAACCACATGTGTTCAACCATTGTAAAAACCACCATGATACATAATGATTGGTTTTAATGGATTGGAAAGAAAAAACCCAACAATTTACAGACCTGTACTACAAATGCAAAACTTTAATATTATATAATAAATCCCCTCTGAGGACTAGAGCTAGACTGCTGTCAAGCCTTCACTTTTTATCTTGAAAAAAAAAATTCGAAAATAGCATGAAAATTAGGCCTAAAAAGATAATTGTTTGGTTCCGGTTACCCAACCCCACCTAGCTTTTCACTGCCAACCCTAAACTAAACTTTTTTTTACATATTCGAGAAAAAAATATTAAAATTGCAAAAATTGTGAAGTCTTACGAGAAATAATGGCTGCAGAAACTGTCATCAACTTAACAAGATACTCTAAAACTGTTCACCCAATCTGTAATGGCTTTACATCTGATAGGATGAAATAAATAACACAGAGACCATTTGGAAAACAATGGAAAACTTGAACTAGGCACTAAGACAGTGAAAAAAAATAAAATTAAAAATAAATCTACCTACCCGCCTATTCTAAAATTGAGCATAACCGGAACCACATAATTTTTTTTATTAGGCCTTAGAAATATACCCCCCCCCCCCCCCATCCCAAAATGTAATAATTATTTCAATATCAATCCTACCTATTTTTATAGAATACAATTATATAGTTTGACATTATTACAACTACATCATTTTATAGACTTGCCTAAAAAAGACTCACAGTAACACTTATTACATGATTTGCAACAAAATATCCCCTGACACAATGAGTGAACAACTCCATCTGTGTCCATTTGTGGTTAATTTGTTGCTGTTTAGTATTCATCACATTTGCTTAACAAGTAAAAAGTGTAACATATTGTTGTAATATCTTACCTAATGGTAGTTTGTGTGTTTTAGCCAGTGTGACTGCTTCTTTGGTAAATGCACCATTAATTATGAGTGAAGAACTGGTGATAGCTTTTGCTTCAAAACAGTCCACGATGCCTTTATTTCTCTGAGGACAGTATCCAAAGTCATCAGCATTAATTACTAGTTTGTGTATTCTCCGTTGAGAACTCATAGTGATGATGAAAGCCCGTGTCTTATGTAGTAAGGTTTTGTGCATTAGATCAATTGAATGGCTGGTTACCAGGCTGTAAGTATCACTGAAAATGAAATTAAAAAAAAAAATTAAAAAAAAAAAATTTCAAAAAATTATTTCAAAACAAAAATTTCAAAAGAGAAAAATGGCAACTTAGCATTTTTCTCATACTCATAGTATTGAACTCCCATAGAAAGGGTATATACAATAATATGTACCACAGTTTTGACCCTCCTTTTTCGACTCATGTAGACTAAATTGATTTTTAAAGTATTATGTACAGGTTTGACCCACCTCTTTGAATGCACGTATGACTTTTGACCCCATATTTTGAACAAGGTAAGGTTGTTTCCATGGGTTGTTTTCAGTCATCTTTATCGGAAGTAGGCACCCCTACTTATAAATTCCCAGTACACCCCCCCCCCCCCAGACGACTTACTCCGTATCCAAGCAGGACTATGTACCTCCTAGCTCTCCAAACCAACTAGTTTGTCTTGAGAACTATTAGAACTGATTCTGATTCTGTACGCCCCAAAAGTTGTTATCAAACACTTGAATGTGATAATTTACATAAATTACATGTAAATTATCACATGCTTTATGTGTTGTTTTCATCTCTACCTTGCATGTACATTTACATAATGACTTCATTTGAATAACATGTACACTTACATAATGACTTCATTTGAATAAGATCTACATTTACATAATGACTTCATTTGAATAAGATCATGGCTGTCATCAGGTTATTAGGTGCATATTTTCAAATCATAATTACCAACTTATTCATGTTTTCAAAACAAGGGTTGGTTTCAAGGGCTAGGAGATACGATAGCTATCAATGTCAGCGATGACTCAGGCTTATCAGATGTAATTACAAAAAGCAAACACTTAGTTATGGTAATGAGCTGATAAGGATTGATAAGAAAGTGCAAGAATTGCACTTTGCTGGTAAAGGCGATGTTCCCCTCATAAACAGGACACTTATGATATACATCTGAAAACATATCAATCACATTACCTGATCTAAAATATAGTCCTTAAATTCTTGAACTTAAAGTGAAATGTGCCTCAGAAATAAACTGTTTAAAATTGTGCTGTTACTTTGCTCAAGAAAAGTCCAACCCATTCTCAATTCTCAAGAAAAAATGAGAGGTCATGGTAGAAATATAGAAATATAGGTCAAATTGATATCAAAATTAATCCATTTCAGAATCCAATGTGGCCGCTTAATACAGTGCGAACTCTTGAAATGACTTTATTTGAACCCAGGGTTACGAAGATTAATTACTTTGATAAACATGTCATTCAGACACCCTGAATGATTTTAGGATAAAATCCAGAGTTTAGTGGAGATGATAATATTCATGAATGGAAGATGATTAAAATATGAAATGTAAAAGAAGCTAAAGTTAAATTTACCATTTTGAGAGTGATAATTTTGGAGGTCTTAAAACATCATATGACTGTACGCACACATTATAATCGGGTATGGGTAGTTTTCTGTAGGAAATTACCACAAACTCTCATCAGTGGAATTAGTCCTTGAAATGCATCACTCTATCTGTCCCATTTTAAGTTTACTTCCCATTTTAAGTTGTAAATGTCAACATTAAGTATAATTTATTACATTCTGAAACATATCAGAGATGTGCTGTTTAAAGTGTTGTACACAATGTCATCGCTGAGTAACATTTGCAAAGGTTGCACTAGTTCTAGTTCAAGTGTTATCAAAAGGAAGGGAGGTAAGATCACAAATTGAACAGCCAAATCAAAGAAGTGCTAGGCAGCCATCAGCAACCCGTCATCAATCATCAGCCGCCAAGGCACAGACGTGGCAGTCAGCTCAATATCCAGTCCTATGCAATATGGTAGTTCATTATACAAGATAAATTTACCCATTTAAAAACCAGTCAAGTGATCCTCATAAAATATGTAATTCTATAATCCATATTTTTTATCATATTGTGTATCTTTACTGTATTATTAAATTCTATGTTCCTGGCCATGTTCCATAATATTTCATTTCATGAGACCATATTGTAACATTTCATTCAACAGTAACTCTACATAGTTATTAGCTATTAACAGTTTTGATAGCCTTTGTGTGCAATTTATTGACCATATTGCGGTTAGGCCTAAAGAACAAAAATCGTGTGGTTCCAGTTATGTTCAATTTTAGAATAGGTGGGGGTAGGTAGCTTTTCTATTTTATTTTATTACATTTTTTTTCTGTGTGAGTGTCTAGTTCAGGTTTCTCATTGTTTTCCAATGGTCTCTGTGTTGTTTATTTCTTCCTATCAGATGTACAGCCATTACATATTGGAAGAATTATTTTTTTTCTCGAATATGTAAAAAAAAAAGTTTAGGGTCGGCAGTGAAAAGCTAGGTGGGGTCGGTAACTGGAACCAAACAATTATTTTTTTTAGGCCTTAGCCATCGTCGCAAACCACGACCGTTTTACGGTACCGTTCTTAATGAGTCGGTCCCTACATTTCTTTTGAAGTGTAGTGAAAGAAATACTAGCTCTGGTTTGCAAGAATGAGCCTTAGCATTTAATACTAACTGTTACCAAAAGGAGAAAGTATCTACTGAATAAAAAATGATACACTAATCAATTTGACAGATAAAACAAAACAAACAGGACTGGATTCTCTGAAAGTCAGTACCCACTCTCCATAACACGATGGTCAATCAATTAAACATTTCTGCACATGACATTTGGCTTACGTTACAATTGTAAATTGATACTTTAACTCAGGAACACATTCATGACAAATGTACAACACTTTTTATTTTCAAAACCACAAATAGAATCAAATTCAAAATCTAATTTCACATTTTTATTCATTTCTTAATTTCATAAGAGATGTGTTCTCACAAATAATAACCTTATGTTACAATGCTATTATATTATTATATTAATATTATAATACGCTTATAAGTGATAGTAATAATAATAATACAATCATTTTGTATATAGAAATAGGGATTTTGCATTTTTATCAGGAGTGAAGTTTTTCTTACTTTTTTAGATATAAAAAATACTTGTAAATGCAAATTATAACTACTACTTCGGTGTTGAATAGCAATGATATGATGAAATACCTCAACATAAAGCGTGGGAAATATCAGACACTTTTGGAAAATTCAACATATGTCAAAATTGATAACAATTACATGTATAAAAGTAGACATACAAACACAGCATATCAGCCGGTTAAAGTTGATTCTTAGAAAGAAGAAAAAGAATACCACATTGTCTTCAATATAACCTTTAACCATATGTTTAAAGTCTAACCAGTTATCGTCTGTTGCGATACGGATGCCATGTCATCAAAATACAGGCTTGGTGACGTGCACATGGGTATACAGAGAAGTTACAGAACTTTTACCACTGCATTTATACGAATACAGTTGCTAAAAATAATCACACTGACTCCATACAAAGTATATTTACTCTTCCATCACACCCCCATGCTCATATACAGTAACATATCCTTCCAATTCGATCGTATGTATAATTTGAATAACCAATTACAATCAACATCCTTCTGAGGCACGGAAGAGTATTCGCTACTTTTGTTGAGATCCTCGTTACAAATGACATTGAAATCATCACATCTAGAACTCAGTAAACATAGAAAATCATACAACAACTCTCCGTGTACTTACCAGAAATAAAACGTACCGGTGCCACGGCTAACAGCTAATGATCTAATGATCTTGCTTCCCACACATTTGATACTATATGCACACAGTGTGAACAATCAACCGGCACTTACATGCGTCAGCAGACCCTAGATAACTAATACACCATGTCATTTTCCCCAAGGAATGCGCACACCCAGCAGTCCAAAGTCGGACACGTGCACGTGTACGTACACATAGACCATGTCATGCCACACATAGACCCGTCACCAACGATGGAGGGTCTATGAGTGGCATGACAATTAGGCAAATTTACTTTTCAATGACTTAGATATATCAGAACTTACGTTGAAAATTATTATTAGAGACTACAGAACCCCACCCCACCCCAGCCCAAGAGAACCTCAAATGCCTGGCTCGAGCTTGTTTGCGGTGTCACCCTAGCCTACTTAATACTTGTACACACTGCGAACAACATCGTCCAGTTTTAATCTCACGGGGTCTTAAATTGTAGGTCAGGTGTTAAAGGTCAAAGGCTGTAGTGATGGCGGCGATGGATGAACAAGAAAAAGAAGGTTGGTGTCTCTGCATGTAAACTACAGATGCTTCTGAATTCAAATCAAAAGTCAGCCATTGATTTATTTTTCGCAATCAACTGCTCTTTCAATTTTCCCATTGCTTTACTTCACTCGGCCGAAAATATTCGTGCGCAATCGCGATGTCTTCTTTTTAGGATCCCCGGCTAACCATGGAAAAGCAAAATGCATGTACTACTAATAGTACTATATTAGTACTACTACTATAGTATTAGTACTACTGCCGAAAAACAAGACTAGGTTGCCCAATATAAAATTAGGCCTCAACTACTGCTCCAAGTCGATAACTAGTATTGACTGAAAACACAAATTAGCTCCCAACTGCTACATAGAGTCCGGGTATACTTTACTCTGTATTTTTTCATTCTCAAAATTTGTTGTTATTCCTCGAGCTCAATAACTTACACAGAGATATGACGTAGGCCGGCAAAAACAACTGTACTACAGTACTCCACAATTACTAGCCGGATACTTTTTTGTGGAATTGTTTATTTCAACCATTAAATATTCATAATTGGGCCAATTCATGGGTTTCCCTAATAGGTATTACCAGCTATTTTGCCAGTTTTATCAGCTACATTTAAATTAGCTACATACCTGAATATATGCGATATGATGGACGTAGACCATATTAATAACAGCTAAAACACTTCCAAACAGTTATGAAAACCCAGTTTACAGCTCACTGTAATTAATATAAGGCAAAAATAAAAGATATATTTGTTTACGATATTAAACATGACTTCAGAAATTAGGGTAGGTATGTCGTTATTTTATTTTTATTTTACATTTTATTTTTGTTAATTACTCAACCCAAAGACAAGATAGTTGTTGGTTACAATACTTATATTACAGTTTATGAGGTGTAAAAGAAGTAAATGAAGACAATTATGTGATTCAGAAGTAGACAAACACAATATGCAGACTGTGTTGTTATAGATTGAAATGACATTGTTTCTCTCTGGAATGTGTTTTTTGAAAAAATAACCAAAGATACTTTTGAACGAAAATTTACAGGGGAAATGGAAGTAAATTGTCATAAGTTTACATTTTTGCATGTTAAAAGATGTTCAAGGTCAATGTCGTGGCTTAAAAAACTAGGGTCGGTCAGGTTATCGGAAACACACTATTTTTTTTTTAATTGATCTTATATGTTTGTATGTCCCTGTCATCTACAGAGCAATCCCGAGTACAAGCCTATGCAGCTTTAAGTATAGCATTTGTGTGTTTATTTATTGGTATACCTGTATGGTGGAGAACAACAACAACATACAGAGCTACTCTGCCTTATGGTCATATAACAGACCTTGAAAACTTACAGGTAAGTCATTCAACTGTATATGTGTGTCATATTGTCTTCTTATTTCTCAAAACACCTTGTAAGATAACTTATATTTTTGTAACTGTTCTCGCTTTCTTGTTCTTTTTCTCCAGACATCTTGTAAGATTCCTTTAACCTTTCGTGTTTACTTTCCAGATATCTTGTAAGATTCTTGTTCTCGTTTTCTTTCTTCTTTCTCCAGACATCTTGTAAGATTCCTGTAACCGTTCTTGTTTGTTTTTTTCTCTCCAGGCATCTTGTAAGATTCCTGTAACCGTTCTTGTTTGTTTTTTTCTCCAGACATCTTGTAAGATTCCTGTAACCGTTCTTGTTTGTTTTTTTCTCCAGACATCTTGTAAGATTCCTGTAACCGTTCTTGTTTGTTTTTTTCTCCAGACATCTTGTAAGATTCCTGTAACAGTAGTACTTGTTGGTGACAGTACAACACAAAGTCATGTGAATCTTCTAGAGGCACATTTAGACTACTCACTTGTGTCAGGTATGAAAATAACAAACAAAGATTTTAAACAAAACTAATTTGGAATCATATAATATGAATTGTGCATTCAAAATCAAATCCTACACTTTCAATAGTGGGAGGGACTCACATCCGGTCTTTGAAGGGTTAACACTGAAACATCAACCGATTTTAATTGTATTCAACCGAGGACTTGTTTTGATCCAATTTTGCCCTTTGTTGGACCTTGTTCTGAATCATCAACCAGTTTTAATTGTATTCAACCGAGGACTTGCTTTGATCCAATTTTGCCCTTGACCTTGTTCTGTTTTTCTTTTTGATAAGTTGGTCTTTGCTACAAGTGATTTCACAACTGAACTGAAGAAAAATGGTTATACAGTCTCATCCTAGCTTACTTTGCTTAGTTGAAGTATTTACAGGATAGTGGATGAAACATTCATGATTAGTCTCTATGGGATATTTATAAGTCAACTGTGACCATCCATACATTTGCCAGAATGAACAGAGACAAGTTGTCTGTGTTTCCTTGATTTTCGAATTTTTCAGAGATACATGTTCGTCTGTTTAGATTTGAATGCATCCATGTGAATACTTCGCAAATTCAAATAAACTATGACAGATTACACAATCATGTTCAAAGTAGAATTACAGTAAAATGTACATGACTATACATTTATTTGTTGACAGCCATAACGAATCCAATATGGTCACCACTGATTGCAATGTTACCTTGAAGCATTCAACCAGAAGCAGAACTGATGAAGGCTGATAGTTACGAGTAACAAAGCGTAGGAGCTTGCCAAAATGTGACTCATACGAAAAATTTATATATGCTATTATTTGACATGGTTGATGATTTGTTTTGTTAACAGACTATAGTGGACGCTACTCTAAGTTATCTGTACACTATGATTTTGAAGTCAGAGATGCAAACAAAAGAGAAAAAGATGTATTTCAAATCAAATCAACATTGAGAGGTGAGAATTTGAATATTGGATACTACAGTGGCAAACAAGGTTTTGACTAACTAAGATAGACACAAACTAAAGCTGTTGTTGTTGTATGTGGTAGATTACACAAGTGGGTGATAACAGTGCCTAGCACCTCTGTTATGTGGATATAATCACCACGTAATCAAGACAGTGTGTGGCCACTCTAGAAAAACTAGCTATCAGAAATGCCAGCCTACTGAGAGTATAATTTGACCAATAGTTTATATCAACATATCACAACAAAAGTTTTAGTTTGTGTCTATCTCAGTAAGCTTGGTTCCACTATTGTAACAAAAGGTTAGTTTGTGCCTATCTTAGTAAGCCAATAGCTTGGTTTCCACTGTTGTAACAAAAGGTTAGTTTGTGCCTATCTTAGTAAGCAGAAACCTTGCTTGCCACTGTCATATTGTGAATTCTACACTTGATGAAAAAAAATCGGCTATACTTCATGATATAAAGTGACTTTTTGTCAACTAGGATGATATTTTTGCCCTCCCTATTAAAAATTTTACAAACTTACTCCAAAAATTGGTTAACTGTGACCCACTGTATGTATTTTATTCATTAAAAAAAACAAAATGAAAGGTTTCAACAAACTCAACTAAAAAGGTTCCAAAACTTCTGACTATCTGACTATCTTTGTCCCTAGAGCATCACCATGTCAGCCATATAAAATGCAATTCCTGTTGTTTGTGATTACATGTATCAGGAATTTGTGTGAGTTTTCATTGACAACCTCCTTCCAGTCTGCTTTGCCTCAAACCCTAGTTTGTTTTGTTTTGATTTCAACAGATTTAGACTCGGATATCAAAAGTCTTGATCAAGGATCTACAGTTGGGTCTATACTTGTCTATATAGTTTCAAATCGTGACCACTTATTTACTTCGTCTAAGGTTTATGTGGGAAAACATAGACATGCGTTTGTCTCTGGTGAAGGTAGGTAACTTTACTGATATTCAGTTGTAGAATGAACTTTGGGATGAAGCATTTCTCTTCATGTAGAAATATTACTGTATAATAAATTACAATGATGGTAGATCACCTTTGAGCTATGTCAGAACCCAGCCAAGCACAGCGGCCTGGGTGGCAAGACAGTGCTAGCACAGTTCATTCCCTTTAGTTGGTAAAACACTACATTAGTTTACAAGAATCAACAATCGTTTGAAAACAAACTGTGATCTTTCTCTTAAACTTACGAACCAATTCTTTCTTTGTTTCAGATTTGAGAGCAGCAGCACTGCTGACTAGCCAGGTGGTGAAAGAACAGTTTGTACATGAAGCTCTGTTAGCTAAAACTCATGGTACAGCTACTGGTGTTAAACATACAGATGTAAGTATATGATATTATTGATCAATGAAAGCAAAAAAAAAAAAGAGAATTGAACGGAAAGTGTTGTCGCATAATAAGATGTAACCCATAAACTCGCAGACAAGGATTGTCTGTGAAGAATTGTAGGGAATACATGCACGATATTCCTGAGACTTGAGATATTAGTTCAGTATTTGGAATGCTTTCATTTTTAATGAAATGTGTCATTGATTGATAGTTGGGAGGGTAAGAGGGGAATGAAAATACACTGTCTTAATTCACTTGAAATTCAGACAGTATAGTGACCCTCAGAATGCATTTATATATACTGCCCTCTTGTGGGCAATTTGACATCTTTCAATACAAAAATAACATTAATGAAGAGAATAGTTTTAGGTCATGTGGAATAGAGTATACAGGGCAAGTCTTTCTTTCTGTCTGTCTCACTGTCTGTCTGTCTGTCTGTCTGTCTGTCTGGCTGGCTGGCTGGCTGGCTGGCTGGCTGGCTGGCTGTCTGTCTGTCTGTCTGTCTGGCTACCATTTATGGTGAGGATTAGCATGTCAACAGCAATGGGGAGTGAAAGTGTGACTATTACCAAAGTTATCACATGATTCATTTCAGATTTGAAATATATCAGCGAACATTTTCATTAACACATTTTTTGTAAACATAATGTACAGTAATGTTTTTTTTTTAAATTTTAACTTACAGGCTGACGTTGAGAGTATGAGGTCATTAAGGTCAACACCAGGGTATGAATTAACGTTTACATTACTAAACCCTAATCCTGAATTAGTGATCGCTAGCTGGGATATTGCTGATGGTATTAAAAGTAAGTCTATATAATTGCATTGTTTATATTTCTTGAAATATGACTAATGAAATACTATAACTAATGCATTTTACTCAAACGAAGTGAGCTTCATGCAAAGACAAATAAGGTAAAGGCAAACAGGGTAATGGATACAAAGACAACAGAGGGTGCCTCTGATGGACTTTGACACAACGCTTATATCAGTCTGATGTGATGCATGTTTTTGTTTTGTTTTGTCAAATTTTTACAGGGATGCATGGTGTCTGTAATGTACCTGGTAGTCCTTATTCAATAGATCACAGACAGACACATGCAACAATTGTGTTACAATTTATATCAATTAACCTCGTTAACTAATCCCGTATGTCTATTTTCTACTAGGTTTTCTAGACCCATTCCTGAAGCAACTGTCAGAGTTTGCAGAATTCACCGTAAATTCCCAAGTTCTATATTACATGCAATTGGCAGTGAGTCCTGTCAGAGATGAAAACACAGACAGATTTGTACTGAAATCTGATGTACTACCACATTTAATCAACCCAGTGGAAGCTAAGCTAGGTAACTATATCACAATCAATTGACCATATATAACCCTGCTACAAAACCAAATACCCAGTGTTTACTGTATTATTATATAGACTTCCTAGTAGTAACCAAAGTTTTACAAGGTTGAAGTGGCCATATGGATGAGAATTAGGTATTTATATTGGATTTTTAAATTTGATAAAACAACCTTGTGATGACAATGTGAGACACCATTTACTAAGTCCAAAGTCGTGTACAATAATAGCAGAAGAAGGTTGAGTGATTCAGCTGAAATATACTTTAGTAAATTATTTATGCTCCGAGTTCAGAGCTACTACAAGCCAATCTTTGCCCCAAACTGTGCAGTTGTGCTACAATGCCATCAATGCTATTTTTTGTTTTCAGGTTCCCATGTTTCTACCAATCCAACATTGAATTTCTTGGTGTATGTACCGACTAGATATCACTCCCCATTGTATATACTAAATGAGAAAGGTAACTATACACTTTATCTCAATCTTGTCTGTATGTTTGGTTGTAAAGTAGGGTTAAGAATTTGTAATTCAAATATACAAAAGAAAAGTGCCATCATCAGTGTCATCACGATTATCATCATCATCATCATCATCATCATCATCATCATCATCATCATCATCATCATCATCATCACCACCGTCGCCATCGCTGTCGCCATCGTCGTCGTCGTCATCATCGTCATCATCTTTTCAATGGGACATTTATTCGTATTTGCCCTATTTACAGTGAAGTGTTAAAATATTTACAATTATACAGTTCAGCAAAGTACGAATCTTGTCAATGTACAAATACACTATTTACATGTTTTCATTATTCATAACGTACGTAGTTTATATATGGGTTCAAAATAGATGTTGTTGGGGTTACTGTGACATGTTTAAGTTAAGTAAATCAGTGCTAAAATTCTAAATGTAATTGTCCATTTGATACGCTGCAGATGGCGTTGTTGATGCTCCAAGTTGAGTTGAATATCGTTAATTGTTCCTTAAGTTTGTAATGTTCAAATTCAATCAGTAGTCTGGTGCGAATTCGTGTTTTGAATATTTCTAGTGGGTCAATGGGTGTTACGTCGTTGGTTTTATTTCTTCTGGCAAGATGGATCGATAGCTTCGCTGTAGATGTGATGTGGACGAATAGAAGAAGGGCATTTTTGCTGATAAAGGTGCTGTTTTTCTTGGGTGGGTTTATGAAGAACCATGACGCTGGTGTAGTTTGATTGTCGTTGGTAAGATGTGATGAGATTGTAGTTATAAAGTCTAGAAGCTGTTGAATATGTAAGCAATCCAGGAAAATGTGAGATAGGGAATCTTGTTCTTCACAAAGTGGGCAGTTTGAGTCTGGTCGGAAGCCCGCGTTGTGCAAGAATGTACCAGTTGTGTATGCACCGTGCATGATACGCCATTGTAGGTCTCCCTCTCTTTGTATTGTTGGTGGGTAATAGCAAGCTTTGAAATTGGGTTTTATGGAATCTGGTAGACTGAGGATATCTCTCCATACGGTATCTAATCTGGTCGGTAGCTTTAATGCGTGTTGTGCCAAGATCAGGTATTTATAAATGGCACCTTTTTCCAGTTTATACAGTGCCAGGTTGAGTTCCGGTGAATGATGGAGTTCAATTGAATACTGTGTATTTACAACATTTACATGTAGGGAGTCTTCCAAGTGGTTGTGAATTATTGTTTTCAGTTTGATTGGTATTGCCTGTTGAACAGTTTTGATTGTGAGATTTAAGATGCGTTCGGATCTAATGTTTACAGTGTCCTTGAGGTCGTGTGAGGTTAGCCAACGTTTTTCTTCTGTATTGATGAGGTCTTTTATTGTTGTAATGCCTGCGTCTATGAAGTGGGTCAATGAGAATGGCGACGAACGTAATGGGTGTAGTATAAGTGGGTTATAGAACAGCGGCTCGTTTAGAATATCTGAAAAGGTTTCTGGTTCTCCTTTTCGGATCTTGTCTATTGCGTTTCAACAATGTAGCAATTCGATATAGAATTTTGGTATACGTGTTTTGTTAAGAGTTACGCCGGTTGTGAGGAATAGTTGCTTTTTGTAGTGTAGGTTGCCAACTTTGTTGAGGAAGTAGTCCATGAATGAAAAGCATGGGTGAAGATGATCGTGGTAGAGGTATCGTTGGATGTGTCCGAGGCGTAGTGAGGTTAGGCGGGTTGAAAGGTGGGTAAGTCCTTGTCCGCCCTTGGAAAGTGGTAAGCACATTGTTTCGATCGGAATCCAGTGACGACCTTGCCAGACAAAGCGTAAGAACTGAGTTTGAATATATGAAACAGTGTCTTTACTTGGAGTAGTGCAGTTAAGTCTGTGGAGAAGTTTGGATGAGATGATCTGGTTTATGATGAGCACTCTTTTCTGGTATGACATGCATGGGGCATACGCCGACCATTTCTTAATTTTACTTTCTGTGATGTCGATTAGATCGGTCCAGTTCTTTTGATTATATTGTTCGCTGTTTCCTAGGTATACACCTAGAAGTTTAAGTCCATTTGGGTTCCACTTTATTCCAAGTGGGTTATCAATTCGTTGGCGCCAGTTCCCTACCCACAGTCCTTCAGATTTTTCATAGTTTACTTTGGCATTAGAGGCCTTTTCGTATTCGGAGAGACATGTTTTTAATCTGTGGAAGTCTTCGTCTTTGGTTTGCAAGATTTCAACGTCATCCGCGTAGGCTGACAGATATGAAGTGTGATTTGGAATGACGGGTATTGATAGTCCTGTGATACCGCTTGCGTTTCTTATTTTGTGTAGGAGTGGTTCGAGGGCAATTATGTAGAGTTGTCCTGAGAGAGAGCATCCTTGTCTAATTCCCCGTTTAATGTTTAAAGGGGCTGTTAGTGTACTGTTGATGCGAATGAGAGATTGAATGTCTGTATATATGACTTTGATGAAATTTGTGAAACGAGGTCCAAATCCGAATGATTCAAGTGTTTTTTGCAGGTAGCCGTGGTGGACGCGATCGAATGCCTTTTCTTGGTCAAGGGCGAGGATTCCAAGCGAGGTATTGTTTTCGTTGGCAAGAGAAATGCTGTCTCGAAGTAAATGGATGTTGTCGAAGATCAGTCGACCTGGAATGCCACAAGTTTGGTCTTTGTGTATGATTGTTGAGATGACTGAACGGAGTCGTAGTGAGAGTGTTTTTACAAGAATTTTATAATCACTGCATAACAGGCTTATGGGTCTCCAGTTTTTAACTCTGGTATTGTCCCCCTTTTTTGGATGCAGACTTATAATGGCTCTACGGCATGAAAGTGGCAGTTGGCCGTTTTTGAGTGATTTGGTGAGTACAGAGTGCACGTCTTTTCCTATTAGCGACCAGAATGTTTTGTAGAATTCGTTTGGTAATCCATCTATTCCTGGGGAACGATCTGTTGAGAGTAAAGTAACTGCATGGGTGAATTCTGCAAAAGTTATTTCGCTATCCAGATACTCGCGATCTTCTTCGTTTATTTGTGGTAAATCATTGAGAATTGTGTTCTGTGATGTTAGGTCGACTGGTTCGGGTGTATATAGTTCCTGGTAGAAATTGTAAATAATGTCACGGATTTCTTTTGGATCTTCAGTGATTGTATTGTCGTTACGTTTGAGGTGTACAATTGGTCTAGTTTTTCCTCTTTCTCGTTCAAGGGCAAACATGAATTTGTTAGAAACTTGACTGTCATTGAGAATTGTATGCCGGGCCCGGACAGCTGCTCCTCGACTTTCGTAATTGACAAGTTCAATCAGCACTTTTTTCTTTTCATTATATTCATTGATTAGGCTATTGTCATTATGCAATCTTTGTTCAAGGTGTTGTGTATCACGTTCCAGCTGAGCTATTTTCTGTTTATGTACATTGCGTTTTGATATGCAATATTGTTGAGTCAGCAATTTTATTTTCAGTTTTCCAATTTCCCACCAGGTGAGTATATCCTTATAGTTGACCTTTTCCTTTTGCCAGTTCACCCAGAAATACGTAATGATTTCATGGTACTGTTCATGTGTTAGGATTTCGGTATTGAGACACCAGAGTGGGCTTCGTTTGTTTATTTGTTTCTGTGATATTGTCACTTTTACAAGAGAGTGGTCGGAGAAGGCGAGTGTAGAGTTCTGGATAGAGACTGTTTTGATTCGGGTTTTCATCCACTTGTTTATATAGATCCGATCTAATCGTGCTTTTGATTCATTTTTGTGCCAAGTGTAGTTTCGATCGTTTCCATGGTAGTAACGCCAACTGTCAATAAGTTTGTATTTATTTACGATGTTACTGAGGGCACGGACTGTATGGCGGTCTGAATCTGCGCAATGAAGTCTATCGAGTTCTGGCTTGAGGGTGCAGTTGAAATCGCCTCCTAGAATAATTAGATCTTCATTTAGACTTGATAATACTGTGTTAAGGCGAGCAAAGCAATGTAATCGTTCTTTGGCGTTTGTATGAGCATATACGTTTATTATATTGATAACTGTATCGTTGACTTTGACATGGATGTGTAGTAGGTGGCCTGGGATAATTTCTGTTTTTTTGATAATGTCTATTTTTGTGTTCGGATGAAATAGAATTGCGACGCCTCCACTGTTGTTGGTGCCATGGGATAGAAAACATTTTCCACGCCATACTAGGGGCCAGGTGGTTTCTTCATTTACACTGGTGTGCGTTTCTTGCAAAAGGTAGAAATCTGCTTGATTGGACTGTTTCAAGTGTTCGAATATTTTGTATCGTTTCATTGAGTCGCGACATCCACGTGTATTTAGTGTCACACACATCATCGTCATCATCATCATCATCGTCATCATCATCATCATCATATTTGCTATTATAGAAAATTCTCTAAACCACTCGATCCAATTTATGTGCAATATTTATAAACAGTCTTTAATACAGAAAAATAAGGCTGTACAAAATGGCAAAACAACACCAAAAATCAAACAATGTTGAGAAGGTGTGTCATCCAAACAAATAAAGAAATGAAAATAACAATTGTTTTCATCACTGAAATACCACTATGTATATATACATGAAGTGAAGTACATTTGTATGTGTGCAAGTCAAAACAGACTCAAAAATTTGAATTTGTGTTAACAGGTGAGTCTGTAAATAGTAATGCATTTCTAAGTCCACGATGGGGTGGTATTATGATCTACAACTCAGCACAACCTGAAGGCAATGTAACCTTACCAGAATTAGTGGAGGTTGATATCAAAGAAGTGATGGAAGTCTTTCTGTCCCAGCTACGACTTCTCGTTGGTGTACCAAAACAGGTATGTAGATTTAGGATATCAAGGAGGAGAGGCAAGGTAGGCTGGGGCCATCTTATTGGCTGATAGAAATATCATCGTAGTAGTCATGTCTGACCCTTTGTCACCCTTTTGATGACAGAGTTCCACATCTGCCTATCTTGAGCAGAGCAGTAGGTTAATTTGGAGACATGTCTGTCTCGTCTTTAATTTGATTGGTCCATCGTAGTTTCTGACTACTACATCTACAGCTGCCCTCCACGTGACCTTGAACAGTAATCTTTTCAACAGTGAGTCCTCTTTTTGAAATATAGATATAGAAATGTTCAATTTTCTAGAACATACTGGTATGTTTAATGATCACCTTGATCTCACAATGAGAAAGTTATGTCTTTGAGTATAAATAATACCGAATCCTCTAACTATGGCTGTATTTTATTTGATTTATACAGAGAGCAGATTCACCATTCACTGTATCTCTACCTGATAACACAGGTATTACTGATTGGGTAGGTAATGCTAAAGCAATACTAAATAACAGTTTTAGAAGAATGCCGATTACGATTGTCTCCTGTGTAGATTTTACCGTTTTACAAAGACAAGACTGATTTCAAAAGGAACAATGAATGGTGTGTGTGTGTGGTGGGAGGGGGAAGGCGGTTTATGTATATATCCCAGTCTGTGTGGGGGTGTTTGTGTGCATATGTCCCTCAGTCACTATTAGAAAACAAAACGATACATACAGTCTGTATGGTTTTTTTTGCATCCAACTCAGAAAGTCAATATTTGGAGGTCAAAGGTCATTAAGCATCTTCTACAATCAGAAGCAAATAACGTCCTGAAAATAAAATAAAATCGCAAAAATTTAAGAAGAGTTATGCACTAATAATTTGATATTTTTCCAAACATCTATTTCCAAAATATTTGTAAATTTCCAAAATGACAAAACATACTGAAATAATTGTGATCAGTAAAATCTGTAAGAACACTGACAAAAATTAAACATTCATAACAGTAATTTTACTTTTGTTAACAGGAATTTGATTCCCTTATAAGGTCTCGAACGATAGAGAATGTTGCTACGGCAACATCTACTCTTGCATCATTGTCACAGTTACTGGGTCAGATTAGCAATATGGTAATTAGAGATGCCATTGCTGAACAAGTAAGTGCTGTTTCATGTTCTACTTATACCCTGTACATATGCAATCAATATATCATATTTCAGTTTTTGGAAAAAACAAAAGATTGTATAGTTTGGCCACTAGGGGTGCTATTCGATAGGAGATATTGAGCAAGGTCAAGATAAAAACGGTTTACAATCCTAAGAATGTCCATGCCACTGGCACTGTACTACACTGGCTCTCATAGTAGACAAGAGCTTGTGCAGTCACAGTGTCAGTGATATGGATATGCTAACTAACACAGTGTTTTATTGTGAACTCTCCCATTGGCTAGAAGTGTTGACCAGAAACTTTCAGTACTGTAGCGTACTTTGGAAGTAATCTATAATCTATAAGTAGTCTTTCACTTGTCAAACTGTGTTCTGTATGTTATACACTAGGTCTATACTGCTGTAGAAGCTATACAGATGACACATAGCTATCTCAAAGACAGCAATCTATACAGAGCCTTTCACTCGTCAAAGAGAGCCATACAGGCATCGGAAAAAGCATTCTTTGATCCGTCATTATTGGAGCTACTGTACTTTCCAGAGGATCAAAAGTAAGTGGTCATAATATCAAGTAACATGTTCAAGTCGATTTGATTCCTTTTAAATCTTATTTGCCGATCAACTAAATTGATGAAATGTACGCACTCTCTTTTGTCTTTTGTGGGATAACCACAGGTGTGAAATTATTGACGTTGTTGAGAAATCTCAGAGAATTCAATAACTGTTCTCAGGAAATCTAAATAATTGATGCAAGCTAATGGAACAAAAGAACCTTCATTTAGTTGGACATGTTTTAGAAATGCATAACTTGTGTTTAAAGTATTTATAGAAAGAAATCGACGGAAAACAAGTGCTAGTCTAAAATCAGAGTTCATAAACAATAATCACCTGTACGTCACGTATACATACATAAAACTTCTATGCACATATTTCATAATGTAAAAAGGTATTAGCATTATCATAAATGAAAGATTTTTATAAAACAATTCATTTTATGGGTTGATAATTTCGCAAATGGCTTTTTTCTCTCTCCCAAATTAAACATCTTGAGATATATTCCTCTTTGAAGTGAATAATAATATTCAATACATTAAAATACATGGCCTGTAATTATATATAATGCCATGAAATGAGTATGATTCCTTGGACTAAAACAAATTCGAGCTGGAGGTAAGAATTTGTAGTCCTTGGGAATCATATGAGGAGCATTATGACATGAAACTAACATTGATTTCGTGAGATTATATATTTATCATATAATTCATAATTAATACAATCTATATATTTTTTCTAAAATTTTGGATCAAGTTTTATAAATACTAACATTTCATCACACTAAATTCTTCATCGCGTATAAAAAAATTGCGTCCAACTGCTATGTAATTTACGTAATCACATGACCTGTCGCAAGGTCAAGCTTACAATCTACCAAAATTAGCAGTTGTAAACTTGAGATGTACATGTATTATCAAATGTAGTTTTAAAATGTAAGTAAACCTTGTATGAATATAACATTGGTTTTATCATTTTGATTACATTCGTTTTAATATTCGTTCTGGGAAATTCTAGAGCTCTGAGCTTGACGGAAGTAAGCTGCTACATACACAAACCGTCATTGATCATCGACATGATTTTGAGATAGAATTAAATATGAATAAAAGTACCTCTGCATATCAGACTCATAATATGAGCATTTACCAGTTTTGAAATTACATAATTTATTATGATAATCTGATTGTAGCATAAAATGGCAAGAACAGTTGAGGGAAAAAAGTTTGGTAGAATAGGGGTGATTCAAGGTTTTGATCTGTCCTATTTGACGTCACACAGGTGAAGATTTGTACATGTTTAATAATATAGAGTATTTCGCTTGTAAGGTATTTGAGCTGAAAACTATTGTATATTTGTATTTTTCAGATTCGCTATTTATATACCATTATTCCTACCAATTAGTATACCAGTACTGATCACCCTAGTCAAAGCCATTAAATGGGTTAAAGCGCAGAGAAAGAAGAAGACGAAGAAAGACTGAAATAGTAGAACTATTTTCTAGTATTATAATTTAAAATTTAGCATTTCTATGTACTAGTATATCTTTTTTTTATGGAATTCATTGTAAGATTTGTCTTGTTTCATGTCCTGTATCATGTCTTCTTTGCCTGGCATACTTGTACTAACTACTCAGTATGTGTTACATTTGTAAAGCATAGCCTCTGGAATACATAGCTTGGAGTGTCCTTATCATCCCTCCCGTTAAGACTGAAGGCTCACTGTAGAATTGTGTGTGGAAACCAAAGTAAAGAATCTCGCCTACTGTTGCTAACAGATATCTGATATTATGTAAATATATTGCTGGTATAGGCCTATATTACTTAATCTCATATTTATGTCGTCAAATATATACATCACACATTTCTGGAAGCTATCTGCCATCTTATCTGATTTTGACCACACACACCATGTCCAGTATTGGATGTGAACATTGCAGGATGTAACTGTCAATGAACTGAGTGATCTGATTGGGTGCAACAACATTTTGTTGCAGAATGGCAATCACACAGATAGCCTCCAGTTTTTTTTTGTGGCAAGAGATGATATCATCCACAATAACTGATCTTTTAGTCCAGAGTTACAGCACAGCAATCATCCATATCCGACTCATACATGTGCCTTGGGGTTTCACAGTACAAAAACCTATTCTATAACTAACGACACAAAACTTTATTTCTGAGCATAAATATACATGATTTACAAAAGCCCCCCCCCCCCCCACCCCTCAATGAACTTGAGCATCATTAAAATCACCAATATGTACCACAGACAAGTAAGAAACTTGTGTTTGTATGTACACGTACGCTTAAAAAAAATTGACTGACCAACTCATCACTTTTAATTAAGGTGTTAGGATAAGAAACATAGAATTAGCTATGGATGCACTGATTGATACTGTCAAGCATAATTTAAAATTCAGAGAGAACAGATAACTTTGTTCTCCTCATTGTTGTAAAACCATGTGACCTTTTTGTGGCAGCAGTACTTCTTCTGCAGTAATAAATACAATGCTCTGATTAATGAAAAATGTTCACAGCCAGGCAATAGGTAAACAGCAGACACTTGTAAGACATTTGTAGTGTATTCATGCAATAGGAATAAATAAAGAATTTTACTATGCAATCATAATCAAATTAATTGAAATGTTTCCTGAAAAGTGTTGTAAATTTCAAATTGAAGTGGAATTTCGTTTTTTTAATAAAATGTAGGAAAATGTCAACAAAGTAAAATTGTTGTTTCTTTTGAAGAGCCTTTTCAATTGGCCCTTTTCTAAAGTCTCTCCCCTCCCTCCCCCATATATATATAGTTTTAATTCAAAAGAATAAGAATGTAATAAGTTGTTACTCAGAGCATGGATGTATTAGTGAGAGAGTTTCATGCTTCGAGTGATCATCAGATGATTAAATTGGGATTGTCAAGGTGGATACACTTATTGTTTGTATGTATACATTGCGTAACAAGATGGTTGGACTAAACTATTCCTTTACGGGGGTTTACTTCTATAGTTGGCGAGCAAGTATTTGCCTTCATGGCGACATTTCGAGACGAGCTCGGATTTTTTGTTGAGTAGCATACTCTTTTCAGCATTGATTATACAAAGTTTCTCAGTTAAACAGAGGTTACAACGTTTTGTCTCACTTGTATAAGCAGCTGCTTGGGTGATGATATCCCACTTGATATAATATGGCTGGTTCCTTTCCTTCAAGTTTGGAATTTGATATATATATATATATCCCTCCCTCCCTCCCTCACTCACTCACTCTTCTCTATGCAGTCACTTTGATATCACAACAATATCAAACAAGAACACAAGACAGCAATAAAGAGAACTGTGTTTATTACATTGCATTGTCGACAAATACATGTGTAATGACATACATCCACAATATCTCTCCAAAGGAACTTGAAAAGACTATGTTGCAATATTAAATAGGCATCAACATATTAAGATATTGATATTACAGCTGTACATTATTAATAAATCATTCGCAGTGGGTATGCTTGATTACTAATGACAATTAAATTACCTACCTTGGCCTTGGGTAGGAGAAGAAATTATTAGAATTTCAATTAATATCAAATTAAAAATATAGTTTATGATAAACATGTCAAGGCCACATGTAAGAAACCGTGACCGAAAACATTGTATGATAAGAAGGCGAACAGTACATCAAACTACAATTTTGACAAAGTAATTTCAAGGTAAAATAGAAAATCCACTTCCACTTTATGAAAATAAATATTAAGTCGTTGAGGGCGCCATACCCACAGGTACAGTCCGGGGAGTCCTCAACACTCCAAGTGGTCAAATGAATTTACTTATTTCGGACGTAAAATCCTGTAATCATTCTAATATACACGTATTATGATAAATGATCATAGTTATCATTTCAAGCTGGCAGTAAATTCGATGACAAAACAACTCTGTTTTGCAAAAAATAATTAATAACTCCGTCCTTAATGATAAATGTACAAAATTGGAAATTGGAAATTAACTGGAAATTCTATGGCAATTACATTTATATTTTAATCAGGTTTACAGATAAATAAGAGATTATATACCGATTGGGAATTAGCATATCAAATAAATTGTTTACTGGTTCTAAGTGTACATGTTCAGTATGCCAGTGTGACTTTCTATCTCGAAGCTTTGGTCGGTAATACCTTGTGACAGGTGGTCAGATACCAGGTTGCGTTTGTCATGGTTGTGGTACATCATAGATCCTCCACCCATTGGTGGAGGGTCTTTGGGTACATCAAATAAAGTACTGACTGGTTCTAAGGGTTCAATATAGTGACTTTCTCTCTAAGCTTTGGGTCGGTAATACCTTGTGACGGGTGGTCAGATACTAGCTGGTTTCGTTTATCATTGGGGAGAGACAAGATGTAGTAGAAAACAAATACAAAACGTACATCATAATTTTTCAAAATGGAGAATATTTAGACAACCGTTACTTACAAGTAGAATTACAATAATACTGCAAAATTACGGGTGAAGGTGTGTAAACGCCGTTAAAATACACTCTGAGGGTATGGATGTTGGAATCATGGTAAACGATGCTTTGCTATTTTGATGAAACCTTTGTTTATAGTATCATAATTGAGTTACATGCAATAACACTTTACAGAAACTGAAAAACAGTAAATGTATTATATAATACAGATATTTTAAATATTTCAATGTAAAGATATAATAACGTCACCGTAATATAGTAAACCCTACACAGTCTTGAATCATCTGTGGGTAAACCTATTTGCGTAACAGTACACATAGTATGACGCAATATATCCAATCAAATTTATTATTGGGTCCGCACCCAAATAATCATCCCCCCCCCCAATTAATTAACTTATTACTATATTATGTACTATTATAGATAAAATAGACCATTAATTGACATGTGTAATGTTTAATTATTGGTATGTAACAATTTTTCAGTGAATATATTGTTGGTTGTCTGATCAAAAAAAATGATACTCCAGTTAATGCATACTCATTTACATTTACCCGTGTATAGATAAAACAGATAGGAATTATATAATTGATAATCATAGACTCTACGTACTAGTGGAGTCTATGTACAATAATCTAATTTTTGCCTTGTCATCTTCAAACAATCTAAATATTGAACATATCACTGTTTTCAATTCATTTCTATGTAAACAAATCATTGTTTCTACAGTGCAGTCCAGTATTATGCCATAACCCCATTATTTCTGTCTCACCAGGATGTGAAATTTAACATTTTTAGTAACTTAGGTTTATTACGGTAAACTCGACACATTTGGTTTTATCTTAAAAATAATTCTATTTGTCTCAACTTGCTTCCAAGTTCGTTACATGTTTTACCAGATAATTGCTGTGAGTCTCTTCTGTTATCACTTCAATTGTTTTTATGATAATTGGCATGACTGTAAGGACAATAGACAATTGTTCATGTGTCTTAGACCAATCTGATTAAAATCCGAAGTAGTGTACACACTGCGATTTCTTTTTGGCTGTTACGTTTACTGTCGTTTGTTCTTTTGCGAGTGTAGGCGTATGTAAAGACTGTCCGCAAATAACAAACGACAGTAAATGTAACAGCCAAAAAGAAATCATGACTTGTACGCTACATCGGATTTTAATCAGATTGGTCTAGACAAGCTTGTTGCGACCTTTTGCTACATATAATACATGTAATTCTAGGACGCCAATCGGGTGCGAATGGCTTCTTGATAATACAAAGAAATCCGCTGGATACCGGGATAGTTGAATTGACTGTGATATTTTTGGCGGGAAGGTCGCAAACATATAGATAAATTAGAAGCAAGTCGAAAGAAATAACAAGGTTAAACACATCGTCCAGATGACGGAAGCGTACTAAAATCTTGAATGTCATGTCACGGCTTGATGATATAGAAATAAGATGACAATTATTACATTATTACTCTTTGCTTACAGTCATAGAGATATTTACTATCCCACTTTTAGGAGCACCGCTCTTAACATATTTCTTTTTCGTTCCACAAAACGCCACGACGATACCTTTCCTGAAAGATTCATATTGAATGGAGTAAATAAAAGGATTGACACACATGTTGGTGAAGGCTAGTATTACTGCAAAATCGTGGAATTTGCTGAACAGGGGTATCACTTCGACCACACTGTATAGGAAATATTCCCATGCTTGAAGAGACCAACACAGCAAATAGACTATGGAAACAATAAATAGCGTCTTGGTGACGTTGTGGCGAGCTTTATCTGCTTGCGACCGATTACCGTGTGTATTTTGCACTATGCCTTCGTTTAATTTGGATTTTGAACGTCGCTTTAAAAGTATCAATATGCTGACGTAAGTGAAGCTCATTGCAGTAACTGGGAAAACCCACTCAAGGCAGAAAAAGAGGACACCAGAGACTTTGGATGCGACTTCGCTGTACCATTGTACAGAGCAGTACCCATTATCCGTGTTGTAGTTCGCAAAGGCCCAAAGCAACTCTGCTAAGAAAGGAAAGATCCATACAAAGGCAGCGATTATTCTGGCCTTCGTCCATGTATAGCCACATCGATGTTTCATAGGGTGTAACATTGCGACATATCTCTCCAACGTCATCACTGTCAGGTTTACAGACGATGCCATTATAAACGACCACATAATATAGCCAGATAACCACAATTTGCATAAAATTTCTCCGGCAATGCCTGGTGGTACCCAAATAGACGAAGGGCCACATTTGTTGGCTAGAAATGTGATGGATGTGAGCAAATCGATTATTGATTGATTGATAATAAAAAAGTTTGTTAGAGTTCTTAGACTCTTTGCTCTGATAAAAACGCAACAAACAAAGAGATTGCCTAAAACACCAATGCTGCCGGTGATGGCATTCAAAATCAAGGTCTGTTGAGTGGTAAGCAGTTTATCGTTATCATTTGTCAGGGGAACAGATTCAGTTGCATTGACGTCTGCAGTCAAGTTAGTGTTGTTAAAAGACTCAAACAAAGTTGACACTGGCAATGAACTTGAAAGCGTTGAAATGATGTCCGTAACAGTTTCTGTGATAACCGAAGATGAAGTAGAATTATGGAATGTTTCAAAGGTAGCCATGCTGTCCAGACTGTCGTTTCCGTTGAAGGGTGACATCATTGTAGTGTTGATAGTGCTCAAGGTGGTGTTTAGGATTGTGGTTGACTCAGTTAGATTCATATTCAAAGTATAGTATTCCTTTCCAGGTAATAACAGATATAGTGTCCTTTAGAATTTTCAAATCCAAGGAACTCGGCAGACGTTTCGTCCGAAAGGTCGTTATCCAGATGGCTCCAGATGGCACCTGATGATACTTGTCCACACACGTAGTCGCTGTGTCCGTCACATCATTTTGGACTCTAAATTCAAGGTAAGAACAGACTTCTAAACAAACAAACCTTTATTGTTCGGACTGTTATAACTACAATAGGCAACAATGACAAGTGGGACTGTATGGTAACTCGAAGAAGTGATTGCGTAAGCCTGTGTCTTGTGTCTTTCAGTCAATGTACTGCGTTTTGTGAGTGTCTCCTGACCTGTAAAGGGAAAAAAACAACACTTATCATAATCTACAAACATTTTGTCTGTAAGACGATAATTTTCAAGTCAAAGGAACTTGCCATCTCATAAGTCGAAATATTGTTATATGTAAAATACACACACACACACACACACACACACACACACACACACATATATATATATATATATATATAATCCATTGCAGCCATTTCAGCGCATAGGATTAAAGTCTTCACATTGCAACCTACATCCTACCAGGTCCCCAATTACACAGCTGGGTTAACTAAGGCACAGTCGTGGTTCAAATCTTGCCCAAGGACTTTAGCCACTCAGAAACAAACAGCAGGCAGCGGCGACAGGGCTCAGGACTCAAGTGATGGAAGGCCTATACCAATAATACTCACGATCCTTATGAGTAGTGTTTCCATACCAGACTGTGACTGAAAATGTCAGAACACTCTCAACCACAGCCCAGTAGAATTTCTTTAAAATAGCTTGACTGACACCAAAGCTCTTTAAACGGCGTAGAAAGAAAATGCGTTGTTGAGCTTTTTTTTACAGTGTGATCATCATTTTTCTCCCACTTTAAATCGACTGAGATAAGTGACCCGAGAAAGTTAGTGGTCTGAGGTTAAACGTATCTACGATTTCTACCTCTTTCCACGAATATTCAGGGTGTGTGATGCTGTAACGATGTCGCCTTCTACTCTTCCGTAGATTCTCACTAGAATGCTACTTTGATCTTACTATCTCCAACACTCTCGACACAGCCCAACTATACATAGACACTTACACAGAACTTCTGAGAGAAGGAGATGTAGCTTTATTGAGCTCTCTTAGCTCTCAAACCAAATCTGCCAAAAACTTACAGAAAACAAGTCAATTATATCCTACCCCATTTCCCATAAATCATCTGTGTTCCAGCCCTCTACATGTCATTGGGTAAAAGCAGTCATGAATTAAATTGGCCAAAGATATGGGGTTATGCAAATCCACTACTAAATTAATGCCCTGTTTGGCTTGGGCCAAGTGTAAAGAGATTTACATGTTTCCACACCTGTATGCATTTACTAAACAATAGACTAAAGTAATGCCCTGTTTGGCGTGGGCCAAGTGTAAAGGGATTTGCACGTTTCCACACCTGTATGCATTTACTAAACAAAAGAATGCCCTGTTTGGCTTGGGCCAATTGTAAAGGGATTTACACGTTTCCACACCTGTATTCAATCTGACCATAGACTGTTACTGTACGCATGGGTCTCCTAATACATCCATGCTGTACGCAACATGACTGTAGCACATTATGAACATTTTTGTGGAGTCCCGATTGACGAATGGTTAGAGTTGTCGGCTTGGAATCTACAGGTTGTAGCCTCGTCGCTGCCGTTTCTTTCTGAATGGCTACAATCCCTGGGCAAGGTTTGAACCACGATTATTTGCCTAGATCACCCAGCTGTATAATCGGGTACCTGGTATAGATTTACGTCTTTGCTAAGGATAATAATCACTCGACCCTCACGAGAAAGAGGCATTATACCTATGAGGCTATCGAATCTAAAAAAGCTTTATTATTATTATTATTATTATTATTATTATTATTATTATTATTATTATTATTATAAGCTTTATAAAATCGTTATTGTCATATTCTTTGATTACATTACTGTAAGATAACAAACAGGGTAAAGTTATTGCCGACGAAAAAAAAATATAATGAAGTTTTGTTGTAGATGTGTGTAGAATAAATTTAATCTGTATTGCTAATTAATTTATGATTAGTAGAATATAACTACTAAATTAAAAATTAATTTGGTCATCACACTTCTAATGTTGAGTAATTTAAATAAATAATGAGATAGAACATGTAGTTTAATTATCTATTTCATGTAATTATTTCTACGTATGTATTTTCAATGTTATTTCAACAATGCCGTATTTGAAATCATGGAGCGCTGATTTGAACATATGAGCTTTCATTGATAGTGTATGCGTACTGGCCATGGCATAGCATAGAGTATGTACAGTACCATCGAGTTAGCCATGTTTCTGACAACATACTTGTTGAAGTTACGCACTACTACCAGACGATGGATCTGAAAGTGAATCATGATTCATCCTAAATGATCACAAAATTTATTTGACAAATACATTTTATAGGACGTTATAAAATCGTTAATTATCATGATGTGTATTCATGTGATTTGCTTTACTGAGATCAGCTGTCACCGTTTTCGTTGTTTTAGGTAGGATAATGCAACAGTTACTGAATTGAAATAAGCACATGAATAACAGAATAAGATTCTAATATCACAGTTGTTGTAATGCTACTGAAAGCCATAATGACATCGTACTATGGGAAGTCATACAAGTGAAGTATTAGAATTGACAAGAGTTAGTCTTTAAGGGAATTATACGTGCATATATATTAAGTTTTTTTTAATTGTAATACAGTAGGTGAGGCTGCGGTGTTTGTTGCCATGATGCTTTTTAAGTGGTTTTAGCTTTCGACTTCTATTTGTGTTTTGATTAGTCAACAACAGCTGACATAGTTACCTTTTATCAAATGTCACTTTTACCGCCAACGGAAAAAAATATAGGATTGAATTGAATTGAATTGAATTGAATGAATTGAAATTTATTTCATCAGATAACAAAAAACAAAACAATAAATAAATAAATAAATAATACATTACACTTTCAAACAAATTGGACAAAAGGAAATATACATGTGTTATCTAACGGGGACCATGAAAATAGTTCAACAGAACTAGTCGTGTCCATGGCCCGTACATTCAATTTTAGATTAATTCAAATTCATAAAAGTAAATAAAGAAACATCATAACTGGAATTTTTCATTACAATGGTCATATCCGTAATTCATTCATTTTCTCTCTCTCTCTCTCTCTCTCTCTCTCTCTCTCTCTCTCTCTCTCTCTCTCTCTCTCTCTCTCTCTCTCTCTCTCTCGTCATACCCACTTGATCACTCTCTCTCGTCATACCCACCTGATCAGCAGCGCTCCAAAAATCCCCGATCTTTTTCAGAATTCAATGTATCGGTCGATTAGCACTTTGTCACACCCCAGGATCACACCTCATTAATAGCTCAAAGCAAATCTTAACGTTTAAAATCGACTCACCTTACATTTAGACTTTTTAAAAATCGTTGCAGGACAATATTCAATTCTGCTATGACTGATTTTCTTCTCAAAGTTCACAGCATGTGTACTATATGTGGACGTGGCGCATTGAAACTGACCAATATGATAAATGGACCACTACACAAGGTTTCCTTGTAAATGAATGGGCCCAGTACAACATTTCCAGGTATAGATCAGTATATCGCTTTTCACCGGACCAGACCATTATTAGGTAGGGTTGAACAGAGTATCTGGTCATGCACAAAGTGTAATAGTCTAGCGAATGATACACCTCAAATTCCCCGTGACATAATTTCATGTTTCTATTTTTTTCTATACTTCAATGTCTTATTTCCATATTTCATGTGTCTTGTCATTAATGATATATTTACATAAGTTGATAATGAAACGTACATACGTAATGTATACTGATTGCATGTCGTTCGACAAATACATACTTATTACATATTAAACCAAGATTGTATTTAATCACCATAGCTGTAACATTCTGCCAATAGAAGTTTTCGTTAATCTTTCTCCTTTTTGAAAATACACCAAGCAATCCTTCATTTGAAAGAGTTCAGTCCTTCTAATAGACTGAATTGGTAGTCTACAAGTTGTTAACAGCGCACTGTCTTTCCATCCGTGTTTACAATGTCAGGAACCGTAGTGTGAAGATTACAACACTTCAACAAGTGCATGGTTAAAGTTATAGACCCTACACGAAAAAGTGCACCATTCATCAGTATATGGATAATTAGCATATACGAAGTTATGAGGTTATGAACAAATATTGACATTTTTTCTGCTTATTGATCAAATGACAAGTCTTTAAAGTCTATCAAATTACTGGAAAAAAACACGTCATCAATTATTAAGGATATACACACGAAAGCCATCAAACTCCCGTAATAAAAACATAGGGAAGTGCTTGCCATTGCTTCGTTGAATGTGTTATATAACATTTCTTTGTCATCATTATGAACACACGAAAATACACCTTTGATCAACACCAACACATTACATTATGTATTAACAACATATAAAAAGAGAATAAAAATCTCAAAGTTTACATATACATGTAAGTATATACTATACACACCCGACCGTCACAATTTCACCAATAACTTTGAAGAGTTTAAACACGTAAATACAAATATTACAAATTACGGCTAAAATTTAAGTTGACAGCGGACAGGGTAAAATATTATACTAAATTATTAATTGCTGTACAGGTCGTTCATTGACAGTGTACTTTCGTACGGCAATCTGACAGTAAAGAACAGAAGTAAGCTTTCTCACATCGTCGACACAGCTCAGTGAGAAAGTTCTAGGTTGCCAGCAATCTTCTGTGGCTGACCTATTTCTAATCAGTCAATTGAACAGTATAGTAAGAAGTAATACATTGAATAATATAGGTGACCAGACTCATCCATTACACACTCACTTCCAGAAGCTTCCCTCTGGGCGTCGTTACAAGGTTCAATCATCGATCTTCCCTTCCAAGATCTATGTAATGGTCCAATTTGCAATTTTTAAACCTCATTCTTACCACCAGCAGGGCTTCTTTGAATGCTGTGTGTAACAGTTTATTTCACCATTCTAACGGTATGTAATGAACTATTCTCTGTTTTCACCGATGTATGTAAGTTTAATGTACCGTGTATAATAGTTTGACTAATCTTATATTCTTAAGACGAATTTCTGTGTATGTTTTATATACTGAATATTAGTCTAAGACTTGAATTGTGACATGAAGACATCTTAATTTGCGTTTTACCCCACACGAAAGTTATCAGATGTCAAATAGTATTATGATATAACAAGGGCTATAGATATAGTCAATTTCAAAACACAGATGTGCTCTCCATCCAGTGACACAATGGCGCCATACTTACATGTCAGTAAACGGTTGTGCATTGACATCGGCTGTGGGTTATTGAGTAAATCCAGATATTGTGAGTTCGCGCCTCACCTGGGAAACCATATTTTTCTCTCTCGATATCTTGAGTTTGATGTTTATGTTTAGACCTGAAATGGATCTATACCAAAGGAAGAAAACTACAGATAACTTTTTAATCAGACAACATGGCAGATGAGAAAGTGAAAATTGAGTAAAGAGAACTGATGTCAAACGTAATATATCTTAAGTTATAAGTGATATATGGTATGATGTTATGTGATGCATAGTAGCATATACGGGTTGAGTTCCCCACAAACATATACCCAATGGTAGAGGTATCATTATCAACTAGGATGCACAATTTACATAATTTCATATACGGACCCAATCATAATGCTTACAGTGACCACGTGACAAATGTTATCCAACCAAAGACATGTTATTAGCTAGGGAGGAGTTATAGATTCATGTTCGCTTAAAAATAATAGTGTGTTTTGCATTGTCAAAATTGGCTAAGAAAGCTTCTAAGCTTGCAGTCGCAACACAAATTTCTCCGTACATGATTCTACGTACCCTGACTGACTGAAACTGACTGTTCGGTATAATGGTCTGAGGAAGCTAACGCTTGGCTTCGGTTTTTTTTATAAAGGTTATTTTAAAAACTCATTATTTCTGAAAAAGTAGGTTCCCCAGGTGAGGCTCGAACTCACAACCTCCGCATAACTCAATAACAGCCGATGTCAATGCACGCTCTATCACTGTCATATAAGTACGGCGCGCTAACCGATTGTGCCACTGGGGATCACGACTGCGACTAGGCACCGGATTTGATGAACAATGCGATGGTACTTTAATACAACTTGCATCCCACGTCATAATGTGTTACATAGGATACACGTAGTTGTAGTTAGCATCAGCATGGCCGATGCCTCTAATTCCAGCAACATCAAAGGTGAAGGTCACTGTATTGTCAGCCATCGTACATGCACCTCTCGGCAACGCAACACTTTGTAACACAACTAGTGACATGAAAAATTCGATGAACACAATCAGTGGCACGGTACAATCTACTTTAAAAGTAATGCCACTGTGCTTTACACCCCAGGACTGAGAAAGAAAAATGAGCAAAAGCTGAACCTCATTAGACATCGACGGTAGGCCACCATACAGCAGGTAGAAAGTGGTAAATAATGGAATGTACACTCTTCATTTTCTATTTCAAGAACCAACCTATTGACTTCCAAAAATCTCAAGATTCTTGTTTCAAAAATCTCAAGGCACTACAACTCGAGCTTCCTCTGAGCTGTATCCAAAGAAAACCAGCTACGTTAGTAGACTAGCTGTAACAAAGCCAGAACCGTTACCTAGGAGACAAGAATTAGATGTCATTGGTGAATATATCTCCTTTGCCTTACCACAGTAAAGAAAAAAGAACACCTTCGTGAGATCGAAACTTTTCACTACACCGTCCAAGACACACAGCGGTAAAAATGCCTTACGAGAATGAAAATTAACGAATGCCTAGCGTAGTGATGAAGAATACAAATGACATGTTTATTTTCAATTTGCTGAGATATGTACCGTAGGATGAAGTTAACGCTATATGTTTTGAAACTGGTTGTCAATGAGTAATAATTACCATAGCAACGTAAGTAATTCCGTACATATAATACAAATATTTTTTTTCAATAAGTTAAAGCTTGAAGCTCTTATATTTTTTAGTCGCATAAAATTGATCAATATCTGAGTCACCATTACCTAACAGTGTACGTCTGTCGTATGGTGACTTTGATGAAAGTCCATGAACCGTCTTTTTTCGTAAACCACAGCCTCTTTTAAGGCACCGTCCAAGGCGGGCGCGCCGTGAAGAGATGACGACGTATCAGAGAAGGAAAAAATAAGCTCTGATTTGCGAGAATGATTTATTATAAAAACATAATCATATTCTGCTTAGTAAGCTATGTAGCAATGAATAGATTAATCAATACAATATTTCTAGACTTCAATTGACAGATATAAATATTTACTCCAGGCTAAAGAAGTGCGGAAGTGATGTTGAATCAACATAGTGTACAGTGTGTACGTTCTACTGTTTATTAATTCATGATAGAGTAGCCGGCCGTGTGTACTTTCTACCGTTCATTAATTGATGACTTATGTAACCTACAGACGTGTGTATACAGTGCTACCTAATACATACATTACATACATTACAATCGATTTGATGGACAATTTGACAACATTCATTATTTGGTCATCTACGACTCAGTGTTCACATGGAATCATACCATGGTTTATCGACGCGACCTTTAGATGATGTATGGGAAATTCACTTCAGATGTCAGTCTGTGAATTGTAATATATAATGAATACGTTTGTATTACAGTAACTGTACAAATATATATGTATATATGAGAGTACATCCGCATCCGTAGATTTGATGTTTTAATTATTTTTTCACTATGGAGCTTTTTTTTTCTTGAAAATGAGGGTACATTGTTTTTGTTAATCATTGCATTAACCAACTTTGTATGTTTGCACTTCACTTATCACGATTCTGTTTGCGTTCGTCGTGATGTATATACTATAGATTGAACTAACGATGTTTCCCTTCCTAATTGCCAAACTTGCTCTCAGCAGTCTCAGAATACATGTCAATTCTATGTCAAAATATATTCATTGCTAAGAAAACTTCATCAGCCGCTCATCATTCTCACAAGTCGGAGGACATATTTCTACAGAAGCAGCGAAATGTGTACCTCTTGGTGGGTACGTTTCAGGGGTGCCTTATCAATTAAGCATTTTTTCAAACTTGTCAATTGTTTTCCTTGAAGTATTTTTATTGATTTCATCTAACAAATATTCAACTTAGAATGACGCGATCTATTTGTTGACAATATTAATAAGTGTTTACTTTGATATCCTGATGGATTGGTCAATATTTTTATTTCTATTAATATACATGTACCTAAATAAACTAACTATAAAGGTGAAAGCTAAGCGTTACGGAAACATGTCTCCTTATACTATAATTAGAGTTAAAACCATAGACATTGAAGGGGCCCACTGTAATCCGTGACAACTTGCGTCCACCCCTTCTGCAAATCCAACACTGCATAAGTCATAAGCAATAACACCCTTTTACATCCTTGTTGCTTTGTGTTTTGAAGAGGAAAGTGACACATGTTGTAACGGATTCACTGACTGTATTAAAACTGTACTGATTTAGATCCTTGGCAACGCATTGTTGCATCTACTTATTATGAATCATTCAACCATTTGCTTCCTGTTAGAACGTGAACAGTCCCTTTAACAATGTTGAGATTGGTATTGCTACATATATTAAGCATGTATATTTGTATTTGATTTCAAAATGTACTGTTGAGCAGTGACGTCATAGATGATAAATAAATGGTCAGATTTCAATTGGTTTAACTTCAACTTCAAGTTGATTACTCAAGACACAATTGATCACTACATCACGTCCAGTCTGTACATTTATCTGTTGCTTCCCTGTATAACCATACCGTATAGTTTGATTATTTGTGATAGCCTTAACAGACCCTCTAGGTTAACAGTATCAAACGTCCTCTCTATGTCAAGCATAAGCATACCCGTGTAATTTCACTTTCACTTTAACATTGAAAAGATGAATCAAATAGGTGTTAGTTAGGGCGGAATCCGGACTGCAATTCATGCAGTAGCTTGTTTCCAACGGAATAATCATTCGTAAATAATGTGTTGCTAGCTTTAATAATTAATCCTGCCATGATCACTGTCTTGACCCCGAAGAGGGTTTTAAACACAACATTAAGAACAGCTCCAGGTCTGTCCATCCCGACTTCAGTTTTGCTGTTTTCCTTGATTGGAGGGACTCAGCAACACTACAAGTACACGATGACAAAATTGGCCATGCGACATACAGGGAGTACGTGACAACAGACGCCATCCTTAAAAAAAACTAGGAGAGGTTATTCAATCCTTCAGTTTACTTGAACTCATACTAGATAGAATTTTATACAGCTGATCAAAAGTCCCACTACTCAACATGAATTTGCAGACACATTAAATCTCTGTGATAAATGCAACGTCTAACCTGACACTACCAGCCGGTAACTTTCCTACGAGTTTAGAAACAGGTGTTGTGAAATTAAGCTTGTTGAAATGATCAGGAAAATTAGCTTTATGCAATATGGTATTACCACATGGCTTGCCGTGTTCCATATACTCAAAATAAACCAACACAAAAATCATATCGTCACATTTGCTATTTTTAATAATAAAAATTATATTAAATAATTGTAATGTATCGAATGTTGAATGGTCAGAAATCTAACTCTTTCTGTGTACGTCAAGATTTATTCATGCTTTACAAAAACTAACTACAGGAACCGAGTACAGTGGAATAATAGCTTCGGTAATATAAAGTACATACAAAACATAGAAAATTATCAAAACGGGGTATTCATTCTGCTGTGATGGTTGGTATTTCGTTATTATCCAAAACTACCAAGATGCATATGGAATAGGTAACAACGAAAATCGATTGTTTCCCCCCCAAAAAAAACCCCAAAAAACAAAAAACAAAACAAACAAACACCATACTCTCCAATTGGTTAAAAAAAAACAATAATATTTACCCATTCTTTAGGTATGATATTCAAGTATATGTGATTTATTGTATTCAAAACGAAATACTGTAATGGACGGTAAAGTCGTGCTCTTTGCTGACTTGTACCGCAATTTTATTTTCATGGTTGTTATCGTGAGTTTATTTTCGTCAGTGGTGAAATAGTGAGTTTGATATCATTATTTTAGTTACGCGGTTGTATAGTGAATTTGATTTCATGTTTTCATTGTCGTGGTCGTATAGTGAGTTTGATGCCATGTTTTGCCTTTAACACCAACAATGGGATCCGTTCTACACTGTGATTAGGGTCGACTTCTATCCAATACTTGTGAAGAATTCTTGACACAACAACCTTTTCTTCATTCAGTGCAAAATTTTGTCCAATGCAATTTCTGAAAGAAAACATGAAAACATAATTGCTGTATAATGCACATGAAATCATTGCGATATCGACAGAACTAATTCATATATATTGAAAGCTATACTGTAAAATATTTCGCAGGGAGAGTTCTTAAAGGGATGATATGAGCGCCCCCAACGGCTGATCTTTCAGTCAAATTGAAAGTGGAAAAGAGCGCCCCCAACGTCTTTTCCATTCTACGTTTCTTTTGTACTGCTGTGACGGTTGAAATCTCGATAGCTGAAAAGGGAAATCTCGATAGCTGTAAAGGGACGACATTTTAATTAGCCTACTCCATGTTAGTTAGCCTTTACCGAGATAAGTTTTACCTGGCCAAGAAAAAGTAAGCAGATTTGTGTAAATGGCTTCCTCCATGTTAATCTGAACATTCTGAGGGTAATTTTTCCCATTTGTACTTTATTTATACCTACGTATGTACCCTCAGAGAAACTGAAATTGTTTGTTCATCTGTGATAGTTTAAATTTTGATCATCTATCATCTAATTAGGATTGACAACTAAAATAACACAGTGCATGTATCAATACATTACCTTGGTCCGGCCACAAATGGAAGGAACTGAAATGGGTCCATGTTGGCAACATTTTCAGGACTGAAACGTTCAGGTTTGTATACCTGGGTATTTAAGATAAAATAAACAAAGTGTAAACAAGTGATCAGAGACAGAGATGTAATCAGATAACAGCAAAGATTGTTAGATGAGCCACTGACTTCTATAATCAAGCATATGGTATGGTTTGGTTTGTAAGTAGCAGGTATAGAAAAAGAAATGCTTCATATACTATATACATATACTATATGTAAAGACTGTAAGGTACGTCGCTTCGCTCCGCCCTCACCGGTATCTTCTCTTCGTGATATGGGTTGCCCGATGTATGAGGGCGCCCTGTCACGGCGTACCTTACAGACTACATATACTATACAGTACAACAATTATTTGATGGTATAAAGTTCTGAACTATGACATTAAACATCCCGGGACACAACGAAATAAACCCCCCTCCCCAATTCAGACAACAAAGCTGAGTAAAACTGAGGCGTAATTATACTGTGACAGCAAATTTACACTTTCAGTTCATATTTCCCTCAACCATAGACGTTGGAGAAACGTGGCCTGTTTGCACACATTGGCCATTGGTCAACGTCCTATACATGCACGCACAGGGACACGTATTATGCTTAGATTGTTGTTCCCCTGAGAAATTATCACACGAATCCTGCTACTACAAATGTATCAATATACGCTCTACACTATAAGATAACTACTTTCGACCATAAAGGTAGGGGAAATATATTAAAGTCATCAAAACGTTATACTAGTATTTAGCCTATAGCCAAGGAAAACAACACTCTAAGAAATATTACGTGCCCCTATGGTCTATGTCGGTTAGTACTATGTAAAGCGCATCGTGGTTAATCTCTGCAGATGCGGGAAATTGAAATTGCAGTATGGAGCATCAACATTGGAGGTACCGTTTTCACCCTTTATAGAACCGTAATACGTACGTTGTGCTCTGGCCACACATCTGGGTTGTGATGCATACCAAACACATTACATTCCACGACTGTTCCAGGCTTAATAACTTTGCCATCAATGTTAATTTCCTTCTCAGCACTTCTATGAACACCTGGCACTGGTGGATACATCCTGAGTGACTCCTTAATACACTGTGTTAAGTATTGAAGTTTAGGAAGATCGTCCCTATGGAAAGACAAGGTACATAATAGTATATATATGAGAATGTCACGATGAGCAATTGTGCGTGTAACTATGTGTTCATGCGGTCGGGCGCGCGTGTGTGTTGGCGTGACTTCTATTTCCAACATCTCAAAAATAGGCCAATCACAAAAATCAATCGAATAATCTTAATGTTGATCGTTATAAAGGAAAGACAGAAAAAGAATATATAACACAACTTATCAATATAAACAGTAATATATGTGATCTGTTGACCAGTAACTAAGTGTTCAATGTTTCAATCGTAAACCAAAGACTCAATCTATCAGTCAATTCATACCCATCCACTCACGAGTTCTAGCAACCATTTCGATTTGACATCCATGATAAAGGAACATCGTTGGGTGTTAATTCCGTTTTTTCAAACGCGTTGTATATTTGTACACAGCAGGTCACTACACTTACGTACTTTCTAAACAGCGCAAGTTCAGATATGATTACAAGTTTGGTGTGAAAAAACATGTCTAGATCTAGACCTGTTTGATTATTGACAGGTTGTTGCAGACTAATTCCATATACACACCCTTAAGGCTCACTTGATAAGATAACACTCAAGCAATGACATGGGACTGAAACCCGCGTCTTTATATTTACGCCTATTTACTCACCATTCGATGTCATCGGTGTTTTTATCTTGAAGTACCTGATCGATTTCTAGTTGACACTTTTCCTGATGTTCGGGATGTTTGGCTAATGAGTACAGTGTCCACGATATCCCACTAGCCGTAGTATCGTGGCCTTCAAACAGAAATGTGTCGCATTCTGCTCGTATTTCAGAATCTGTCATACCATTACCATCACTATCACGTGCAGTCAACAATACATCTAGAAAGTCCATGTATTTCCTTCCACTCGATTCGGTAGGCGACTTCCCCTTCTGTTTAAAATATAACAAATTAAATTTCAGCATGCATGGAAGAGTACCTCTAATCGAGGACAAATTCAGACGGCATACATACCGACACCATATGACGATTCGCCACTATTTCAAGATGCTTTTTTTTGTCTACAGCAAAAAGCAAACAGTATCAGAATTGCATGATCGAATACTTTACCAGTTCTTGTCGTCTTTTCTGAATGAGATCTTCTGATGTCTTGTGTACATATTCACACATTTCTTTATAACGTCTTCCAGGTTTTGACAAGAAGAATAATCTGTCTATCATCATCCAGGGATTCCTGAGCAGAAGAGAAAACTAAGGTAGATAGATAGATAGATAGATAGATAGACAGATAGATAGATAGATAGATAGATAGATAGATAGATAGATAGATAGATAGATAGATAGAGATGATGTGCGTGTGTACATACATACATACATACATACATACATACATACATACATACATACATACATACATACATACACACACACACACACACACACACACACACACACACATAAATTGTAAAGTACTGAGTGACTTACACTAGTCTATTCTGGGTAAGTTCAGCCAATTCACGCACTGCTACAACGTATGGATGATCGACCCTGTAATATAATTGATGTCAATTATTGTCTAGTCATCTGCGAAAGCGAACCATTTGCACGAAACACCAAGATTTGGACAGAGAACGGCTAAAGTTGAGAGTATGGTACCAAGAAAAATTTCGGAATGAAATGAACTGACTTTCAGGGCTAAAGTTGATGAGGTTAAAAGTGAGTGAAGACTTGACGGAGAGCAATTCATTCCTCGGTTACCGGTTCTATAGTTTGCAAGCCGGGTTCGCAATGTCTACAATGTCCGTACTTTTAAATGATGATATGATTATGGCATGGAATACATAATATTACCTCACCCTTGTACTTGACAATTGTTGTCCTGCCATGTGAATGCACAACGAAGTAATATATCCAGAGTCAAAAGACTAACCAGCTGGAATGCCTCGAAACTTTCACCACTCTTACTGTATTTATGTAGCTTGTCCTGTTGATATACAGAGAGACAGAGATATGTAAATAGATGGACATACATACATACATACATACATACATACATACATACATACGTTTGTCACTTTGATTATTCACTCACAAAATAACCTAGTCAGTCAGTCAGCTGGTCAATTAATCTATCAATCAACAAATTAATAAACAACTTGACACACAAAATTGATAAATGTAAGACAAATGAACAAAACAGAGGTTTACACATCTTCCTTGAAGTCACCCCAATATATATATATATCATGTACCAAAGCAGTGTTGCGTCAAAGATTTAAGAAAACTTACCAGGAATATATCAGTTGTTTGATTGTACACTTTAAAGTAAGGTTTGAGAATCTCAAAGTGAAAAGCTGGAGTGAGTAGTTTTCGACTTCGTGTCCAACGGTCACCATTACTTATGAGTAACCCTAATCCTAACCAGGGTACAAGAAGACCGTAACCACCGAACCGTGGTTTGTGATCTGTAGAATGTATAAAGCATATGATGTATGCAACGTATATAGTGCTAAGATTAAAATGTATATGGCCTGCATAATTTGAAGTTGATATGCAATAATTACAGTACAGCCCCAGTCTGTCCTACAGGCATTACAGTTGTTTTGAGTGGCAACAGAAAAATGAAGGAAACGTGTCAGTACCATGACTGTTAACTTTTGTGTGTTGTTATTGTTCAGATTTTGACTGTTTGCAGGTGGTTCACTTGGTATTAAAAGCAATTATAGTTTTGACCTGGCAGTGTGTAATAGTTAAAATAGTATAGACTACAGAACTAAGCATTGTAAATCGTACATTTATTACTGTGGTCAAAAGTCGAGTCTATAAATGTGATCCATTGCAGTCATTAAAATCGAAAATACCAAATAAATACCTACGATACTTACCACAACTTTTGAGAGCTAATTTCATCAGTCTCGGATTATTCATGACGACACACGGTATAAATGGACCGTACCAAAACGAGTATCCCTCCGTGAACTTTGCCGACAAGGCATGGCGCCATCTTACAGATTCTTCTCCAAGAGGAGGATGCTGGAAGAGTTATTAACGTTAGTGAAATATCAATTTTTGAATATGGCTATCTAGCCGACCATCGTATAGCGCTAGGATTACCTTATATATAAACTGTATTAGAAACATCATCACTTGATATGAATCAGAAAAAACACTACAATTGAGGAAGTAGTCCCTTGAGCCATTGCGCTCTTTCTTTTAAAGAGCTGTAACCAGTCGACCTTTTCTTCTATTTACAGTATTTTGATCAAAATTACGAACGGAAAAACCCATAAACATCTGAAATACCTATACATTACATTATATCACATTATTGTCGATGGCCGGGTACAAAATTGATTTACCTAAAATTTTGTTTTAAAATATACTTGAAATCAAATTTGTCATTTGCGACTACACACTATGAAATGGGTCAATCTACGTTGATGACGTACTGTATCTTTTCAACGGAAATTATTACAGTAGACATTGCAAACCCGGGTTGCAAACGACAGAACCTCGAGTTTAGTGGTCTGAGATAGAACCAATAACTGCAAGAAATTGCCCTCTATCAAGCTTTCACTGTACGTCATCAACTTTATCCCGCGGAACATTATCAATGAAAGAAATTTTGTTCCACACCGACAATTTTCTTTGTGAGAGGCATACCCTTTTCACAAGACTTTGTTTAATTAATCTAAATTGTTTTTTCCCAACTTGTAGTTTGACAATTGACAATTTGTCATTTGCGACTTTCTTAAGGCACTGTTCCAAGGGTTCACATCATACCGAACACACCATTGCTCATCATTGCTTTTTTTCGAAGTTCGCATGTAATCAACAATCCATCGGTACATAGATCGTGCGCATAGTGTATGTATTTAATGTCACATGATCCCGCCATGGGCGTGGTAAATCTAGCCTCGTCAGGCCCTCGGCAATGGTAGTCTGAAGTCTTGTTCAATCCTTGACAACCACTTCATCGTTGTCATCATCCGGTTCACAAAAAAATCCTGCAATATTTGAATCTTTGTCCCAAAATAACAGCTGTACTACTAAGTAATTTCTACGTAATATATACTCACATCTTTGAGTGAACCAGCCAGCCATGATGTTTTAGGACCAGGCCACTGCTGAACACATTTAGATCTCTGACGCAAGTCTCTAAAAAATACGAACAGCGTGAATAGTGTGTTAGCTACTGTGATCAGCACGACAACAGCAATGATCACGCTGACTGCAGACAGTAGAGTAACCATTTCGTCTACGACGTAAAGAACACGACAACTCCCGTGTCGACCTTACGGCAATCACTGTTCACGGTTATCTACATTGGGTACAATACGTTGGCCTAAAACGGTGGACGTATAAAAGGTCATGGCAGAGCGTAAGGGTCATTCTCGTCAATGTATTTAGGAATGGGCAAAGGTTGGTCGAGGTAATCGACCTAGTAAATCTCTTCAGATTATGTAGTGATCGTTTCGAAAACAAGTAGAAAAGAAATCCCCATCGTGTGCGAACGTACAAGTTTAGTTACATACATTCTTCAACAACATTCCACCTGACCACTATCTGCAGCTGCAGTCAGCCTTGTCCATGTTTATGTTTGTGGCATACATTCGCACGGCACAAGTTATAGGAAGGAAAACTACTTGTACCGTAATGGTGGGAAAACGAGAGAAGGGATAAACAGAGTTTGAGATTTTTGTCATGTTGACTCTATCAGTGGCCATATGGATGAAGATCAGGTATTTATTGTGGATTTTCTAATTTTATATAATAATTTTATCATATGGCTTCTTACTTGAAAAATCAACATGAAACAACATTGACAAAGTCTGTGCTTGCAACTCAATACACTGCAAAAAGCTAAAAAAAAATGTGTAAAAAGTTTGTTTTTGTGCGTACAATAACAAAGATTTTACACATTTTAGTAATCTTTTAACAATGTATTGAGTTACAAAAAAGGACTTGGCATATGTTGGTTCACGTTGATTTTTTAAGTAGGAAACCATAATATTAATAAAATTGTTTTATAAAAATCCAAAATAAATACCCATATGGCCACTTTAAGAAAATTTGAATTTCATTTTGGGAAAGTTGAAGTCATTATATTTGAATCAATGTACATTGTGAAACATTTGTTCATGTTTCACAATAAATTCTACCGTATCCGTATTTTAAGCTTTTTGGGTGCATGTTTGCAATTGCGGCATGGGACTGTTTTGGCCAATAATTAATGTAAGTCGGTGTGTAGAATTCTTGGTCGGGTATTTGTTATAAAGTGACAATCGATCTTTGAAAGACAGGACACTTAGAGACAGTGCGATCCAAGTGAAAAACTAAAGCTACTATACCTTATGACCAGTTAGCTATTATACTTACATTGAACACTTATTGAAGAAAGGGCCGAATAACACTACCAGGAGTGTAAGTTGTGGACTAGCTAGTCTGACAACCCTACTTTCTTTCTTTTTTTCAATGTCAAACAACCGTAGACCAAGTCCGTGTTAACATATTGCAAATCAATATATTACTTAGAAACAAATAAAAATAGACCTGTAAGGTAGCTCAAAATGCCACACAACTTGGCTCAAACTTAGGCTTAGAATGATAATTGTGTGGTTCGGATTACGCTCAATTTTAGAATATGTGGGGTCGGTAAACTAGCTGATAACAGCTAAAGGTAAACATTGGCAATGCATTACACATATATTCCACTAATTACGAATTGTGTGTCTTTTCCTAATTTTAAAAGTGGTACCGTTTTAAATGAAAGTTTCCATTTTCCTCGGAATCCGGAATCGTACGTAAAAGAGTTTTTCTGTGACCCTTTGACCTTTACAAAGATTTCTGGGATAGGAGTCGATATCCAAGATGGCGGCAGAATGGAGGGTATGAAAAGACCTCCGGATCCATCGAGTCAAAAATTGGGCGTGAGATCACCAAAACTACAGACTATGAGACAGAAATCACCACTGCCAATTAAGCCATCAACAGTATCATCTGGGGATCCAGATTCGTTCTATTTAATGCGAGATATGTCAGGTAAGTGTTCTGTTTTGGTCGCACGCTATGTTATAGGGCTTGAGATTCGAGAAGCCCTCTGAAATTTGAAAATGCTGTACCTTGTAAGTACACGCTGCAAACGTGTAGTTTCTCCGCGTTTCCTACAGAGTTACTAGTGTGAATGTAAAACTGACGACAACATCGGAAGTTGCACATTTTGTGTGTATTAATAGTAGATTTTTTAAGGTAAGGTCATTACGTTTTCCACGTAACAAATAATGATGTCCATGAACCAAGAACTCGAGAAGAATAGTGGACCGACTGTACAATATAAACATACAATTGCATGCAAGTTAGGGAGTTGGGATTAGGTTAGGGACTGGTGTTATTTATATCCGTAACTGGAAAAAATGTATTTGTACTGAGATAGTGTTAAAACCCACTAATATGATAAACATTATGTAATGTCAAGAACAGGCTGTTCAAAGCCCCCCCCCCCCCCCCCCCACCGGGCTCAGCTGGGTTTGATTTAAATACGTTGTAAATTGAAGACGAAAGTTTTAAAAGGAAAGTGATATAATAAAGGTCATTCCCAAGTCTAATATCAGATAACAGTAAAGAAAAGTGAAACTATGTTAGGTAATAGTAATAGGTAGAGGCACATTTTGAGTATGGCACTGTATGCATCTCATCAGGTATATACTTTAAGATATCTCAAGCTGCCCCGAGAAGATTCATGTACACTGTTCTCTATATCTATGACATTGAGGGGTAATTGTAGTTTGTTTATTCTGAAATATTGACTATGTTGTAATCATGATAGAATTGGTAATTATATGTTGATCATGAAAAACAATAAATAAATGCTATCAATTCATTTAAACAAAATAATTGTTATTATTGACCATGTCATGACCATATTGATGAAAAAATAAATAAAAAACCCCCCAAAACATTGCCATCAGACTAGAAGATCTGTCGTAACGTCCTTGAATTAATCTATTGTAGGAATGTAAGTCATGCAAGACTTGAATATACATCTGTTTTTGCTGTGTTTATTGTATGTATTTGTAAGTTTTTGAGGATTCCAGATTTATGGTATCATATAGGACATGCCCAGATAATATTTAATGTCAGTTGTATTTATAGTGGTTGGACTAGATTAATTGCAAAACAGCTATTTCCATTCCCCTTTCCCCATAGCTACATGGATATACATATTTATCTAGTAAATGTATTTGTAATTTGTAATTATTATATATTTTTGGGATTAAATTATTATTATTACTTGATTATATTTTCTTTGTAGAATTACATGGAATTACTGGTGAAACTAATCTAGTAAGTCACCATGGACTGGAACATACTTATAACAAGTTCTGCAGTAAAAAGGTGAAAGAACAATTGAGTGCCTTCCTTCCAACGTTGCCAGGTAAGAAAATAGAAATACCGATATTCAATGTTCGTACTGCGTATCTTGAGTTGAGTGAGAAAACCTGAAATAGGTCAAGGGTCAAAACTTGAGTACATTTACGGTTACCGAGGCGAGGTACTGATTTATGACCCAAAATTTCTAGTCAGTCACTTTTACCACCTGTACATCGCGTGACTTCTCTAGAAATAAAAATACTCAAATCAGCCATGAACCAACCTGAACAGCTGATTCAGTTGATCTCTAGTAAGTCATGAAATGTCACTTTCACCACCTCGGTATTGCTCAACTCTTTTAAGATAAGAGAGTCAGTCATGTAGTAGTAGTAGTATATTTATTACAGTAACATGTAATCATGTAACATAGTAGTAACAAAAACACAAGTCGAAACAAGTATTTACCCAGCTGAATGGACTTGTAAGTCACTACAGTCAGTGTACAGTATATATAGGTAACACTGAAAAAAGAAAATAAAGCAGACTACATCCATTACAATATAGTAGAATTATACATAACTTTGCATAGTATGACATAATATTTTAGGTTACGTACAATATATAACGCCTGCTGTTGAAGGCCCTTGAAACAAATTTTGAAATGAGTCGTGGATGTTTAGTCATGATGTGGTTCAACTTTCTAATAGTAGAACAGACTGGTAATAGGTGGAGTGTTCTGGTATGCAATGATTGAGCAGCTCACATATGCTGATGTCAACAGTGCCTGTATTTATTTATCAGTCTGTCTGTCTGTCTGTCTGTCTGTCTGTCTGTCTGTCTGTCTGTCTGTCTGTCTTTGTGGTATAGTAATGAGTTTTAAGATATCATATGATAAGGACACTAAACCATGTGATGATCAGATGAATTTAGAATGTAGAATGTGGAGTTTCGTATGACTCTGGTAATCAAAGCTTTGGTTTACTGAGATAGATGCAAACTAAATCTATTGTTCTTTAATGTGGTAGATTACACAAGGGGGTGATAGTGTTTCCTCTGTTGTGCAATTCTAATCACCCTGTGATCAAGATAGTGTAAACATAGGAAGTCCCAAAACAGTACACTGTAAGTTTGTTAAACTCTGTCATAAAACTCTGCCACGCCTTCCCACTGAGATTTTAATTAAATTCCATTCAGTGGCATATCACGGTTCTATCAACATGTTGCGATAATAGTTTTAGTTTGTGTCTATCATAGTAAACTGAAGGCTCAATTACCACAGTAATATTGTTTCTATGCGATTGTATTAAACAGAGAGTGGATAGCAACCTGCAGCACACTGTATTACTAATATATGATGTGCTACTTCCTGAAGCATTGCTTTGCTTTTGGTAGCATTCAAACCAGCTTAACGTAAACACAATTCAAATGACGTCATATATAATATGACAATGTACCTTTTGTTTTGTTTTAGGTATGATTGATACTGTAGGGAGTCAAGACAACAGTAGCCTAAGATCATTAATTGAAAAACAGCCAATTTTGGGGAAAGAATACATTCCGTTATCAGGACCAGCACTAGCCGGATTCCGACTACATCCAGGGCCAGTAAGTTTGTAAACTGTGATTTGGGTTAAGATCTAAGTTCACTTATGTGAACATTTGAGATGCCAGCTGTTTTCACTTTGTTTCAGTTTTACAGGTGAAGGCATAAGAATCAAAACACTGTGTTTGTGTATTATATTGTCATGCATTTGTGTCATTTTATTTCTGATGACTGTCAAACTACCTTTTTGAGGGAAAAGAAGAAGATGATATTTTCTGTATTATTTTATACTGTGCATACTAGCAGTATTTGCACTGCAGTGCAATACCGAGAGCATTATTGCCTACCTGCATGCAAATGAGGATGCTATTGTTCGTTCTACAGAAAGTGTGTGATTGCAAGTGCCATTTTTACATAAATTTGTTGTTTCGGATAAACATATGTAGTAATAACAGAACTCCATGCTGTGCGAGTGCCAGTGTGGGTACTCAGGGATACATGTATTAGCACTGGAGCTTGTAGTGTTTTCTGCTGCACTTTAGTGCTGGCACTATTTTCTTTAGAAGTACTCCATAAATAGAAGATTTTTGACAATGTATTCATACATACTTTTCAGATCCCAGAGCAATATCGACTTATGCATCAACAACCACAGAAAAGAAAACATAAACATAAAAAACATAAAAAGGAGCATAGAAGTGATCCAATAGAAAATCCAGGTAGATAAAATGATGAATGAATTCTATTTTGACATTTCATATTTAGGATAACTTTATGTATATGTACAAGTACTAGTGTGATAATGTGTGTGTCTGTGTGTGTGTGCATGCGTGCATTTGCATGCATGTATGTATGTATGTATGTATGTATGTTTGTGTGTGTGTGTGTATGTATGTTTGTGTGTGTGTGTGTGTGTGTGTGTGTGTGTGTGTGTGTGTGTGCGTGCGTGCATGCATGCATGTATGTGTGCATATGTATGTACATTGTGTGTGTTTGTGCATGCATTTATGTTTGTGTGTTTATGTGTCCATCTGTGTCACAATACCTAATCCTGTACAGTATTTTTGCTGAGGAAACCATATGTACTTATGTAGGTTATACTATGATTATGATTTTTTTTCTTCAGTTTTTGTAGTCTGAAATCGTGACTGTGGTTTATGAATTTTCAGTGCAAATTATTTTGTATGAAACATTGTAATTATAATTCAGTACAATCCCTCTCTGACTATTAACAGTAGCTGAAACCACAGTAGATGCTAGTCACGACAAGAAACATAAAAAACAAAAGAAACATGAAGGTGACGGTGAGAAGAGGAAGAAAAAGAAGGACAAGAAAAAGAAAAAAGTGAGTTTACTTTTACTATGATATAATGTCAGTATATTCTGAATTCCAAGTACCTGTCTGTCATATTATTTTATACATAAAATACTATCTAAACGCTAAGTGCGATTGTTAGGAATTATATTATAGCATTACCAATTCCAGTGAATTTTGTGACGTCATCGCTGTACATTATTACTGATAATGTACTCCGTTATTGGGCATCGAGGCCCTGGAACGAGCATAATAATACAAGCTTATTGTTCTGTTTCTTCATACGACTAGGTATTTTTTCGAAATGTATGTTGTTACTTATGATTGTCATTTCCACTGTTTAAAAATACAACGCATTCATGAAACAAATTTGTGTTCACAGCAGTTCACTGAAGTGTATATGTGTGTGTACGTGTACGTACGTGTGTCGCTATGATTAGTATTCAGCTTCCGGGCCGAACATGGCAGACGATGTTCAGCGCTGTGTATAGTATACGTTGTTTTGCGTTTCTCGGTCTACAAATTCACTGGAATTGGCAAAACTATAAAATAATAACAATAATGTACGTCCTCCCTGTCCATAATGGACTCAAGCAAACTTTGCACTCCATAATGGGCTCGGCTGTCGCCTCGCCTATTATGTCGTTCAAAGTTTGCTTTCGTCCATTATGGGCTGGGAGGGCGTACATTATTGTTTAAATAATACACACTATTATTTACATCATTACACTTATTGCAAATCTGGTTGAGTATGTATGAAATCCATAGAAGTAACATGAAGTGAAAGTATCATATTAAAATTAACCCCATGTTATCACACGATATGCCATACTCCAGTTATAGGAAAGACAAAAGATTTCATGGTTTGGCCACTAGAAGTGCTGTTCACAAGCTGTTTTGGGCCAGAGTGGTTGAGTATTGTAGCATAAATGATAAAGTACAGTTTAAATGTGACTGCCAATAAATTGAATAATTAAAACATGTCTATAAACCACTACTGCATGCAATGCTCTTCTAACGGGCACACAAAGTTTTTGAACACACATTTTGTTCATGACTTCATTCATAGTTGTATGATTAGTGGCCATGACGAAAATTGTAGCCCTCACGTAACTTCCCTCACATGCCCTCTTGTGATGCTTACCTACAAAGTGGCAGTAACTTTGGTAACCAGAATATGGCATATTGTATGGATTTGTTCCCATATACCTTGCTGAACTCCTGCTGTGAATTAACCGTAGATGGACTCTATATTTGAGTCATGAACTTGTAGAACAAATAGAAACATGTGACATGTGAATGGGGTCATTCATGGGGTCAAATATGTGTGTTTTGAATCATTTGAGTTTTGGTCATATTTACATGACTCTGTTTTCGAACCTTCCCATCCATTGTCCCCCATTTACACAGACTGTGTTTGAATGTAAATGGATCATTTTCAAAAACAATTCACTTTTAGCAATGTTTTTCAAATTGTTATATTTTGATGTGACTTTGTTGGTGTTTTGCAAATAAACAATAGGTGCTAACACAACAAAATAAAATGTCATCATTTGAAATGAAAATGATATCTGTCCCATCTTTGCTGTAACATACCATCTATATTGTCATTTCAGTCTCGACACAGTCCAGAACATCAAGGTATTGCCGGCTTAATGGAAACCAATGGACCAGGCAGACCAACGTAGCTAGTAGTACCACCTTTTGTTTTTAAATACCATCTGTATATAAGAGAATTTTCCTATTTATTGTCATCATGGATATTTTGATGATATATTGACAGACAGACGTGAAATTTCATCATCTCTTTGTATCAATCAACAGTATTCTAAGAGATAAAAAACCCAAAGAAATTGTGTATTATCAAACGTCACTTTTGAAGTTTTGTCTGTGATTTTTTTTTAATGAGACCTTTAATTCTAAAATGTAGGATGCGTGTAGTGTCTTCCTATAAAGTTGAAATGTGGATTAGACTGTTTTGTTCATTTTCACTTTTACTAGAGTGATGTGATTCACTGACAAAAGAGATTTGGTATGTGGCACATAAAAATTACAAATGCCTTTTTGGGTTGATAACTTGACTTGTTATGGTATGTATACTTTGACAGAGTGACTGAGTCACATAACATATGGTTATCGTAGTCCACAAGTTAACGTTGTACCACTGTGGTACGTCATCAGTTGTGTGATTCCAATCACACTGTATGAAGATAGACTCATATACATAATCACAACAATCTAAAAGCCCAAAAATAGTACTTTTCTAGACAGGAGGAGTGAACTGCTTGTTTCTAAGTTCAAGAGAGCAACTGAAGTATTTTTAGTTCAGGATCAGATTATTCATCGATATAATTTCGGATATAAACTATTGATAGTCCACATGTCAACATAAAAAAAAAAAAAATTCTTTCTGTTCTTTGTATAGCTTACTTTGCTTTAGTTTTCAATAACAGCAACTTCTGTAGATGTAATGTAGGTGAGATCAGAGTCAGATTTTTAATAGCCATTTGCTGCACATGCTTCATAGATTTCCAGGGAAGTTTGCTGTACAAGTATGCTTTGTTTGTTTGTACTCCTTTCTTTTGTAAATCTTGATATAGATTTAGATATACTTATAGTACAAATGAAATAAACACATGTTGTCAAGTTTAACTATTCATTAGATATACTGTGGTCATTTATCGCACATTTTGACGGTACTACCTTTGCACTAGTTGTCTAGAAATGCTGCTGATCAGAACATCATTTTATCACTGGTGAAATATTCAAACTGGCTTTGTAGGTGCCGAAAAGTCTTCTCCTTATCACACTATCAAACTGTCATACATGATCAGATATATGCTTTTATCAGTTTGTTTATGTCTGTGAAAGTTGGGAATATTGTATATATGGCAATATGACGTAAATTTCACAGACATAAACAAACTGATAAGACTATGGCGTAAACTTAGATCAGACACCCAATGTTATTTGGTATCAATATATGTCTGTTTGATATTTTGATGGGGAGACGACTCAAGTTTTCAGCACCTACAAAGCCACTGGCTACTACTGATAAAAACAACATTCTGATCAACAGCATTCTAGACAACTAGTGCATGGGTTGTAATATGAAGTAATTACAAGGGTATCACTGATTGGACAGTGTACACACACAAACACACTTTGGGATTAGGGGTAATTAGTATCAATATTTGCCCATAGGTAAATCTGAGTTTATATCTACATTATTTTACGATACTTGTTGTAAGCACTGATCAGACTAGGAGGGATGATGTATATTTGTGACCAAGCGAAAAACAGCAAAGAAATTGGAGTCAATGGTCATTATGAACATGGTGTCCAAAATGGGGATCTAAAACGCCGGGTTTTTAGCCCCCAGTTGTAAAAAAATAACCCCCCCCCCCCCCCCCCCCCCCTAAAAAAAAAGGAAAAAAAAAGCTGGCTTCTATATGTATGAGTGTGTGTGTGTCGTCCATGCCATTCACTCCTGCCAATTTCATCCCTGTTCACTCCATTCATCCATTTACTCCAATCATCAATGCCAATTTCATCGCTGTCCTCCATTCACTCCTGCCAATTTCATCCCTGTCCACTCCATTTATCCTTGTCAAATGCAGCGGTCACTTTCAAAAAAAGACAACTTTTTCACAGCAGATCACATGTCACATTTTTAATGATAAATACAAATACTTGTCTGTGAGAGAATCTGTTCTCTTAACTCTGACAGTTAAATTTCCACTTTTCCAAATAGATGAGCGTAACGATTTTTAAGACTGAAACATTCTCCAGAAATTGCATGGTTCCAAGTGGATTGTACATTTGTGGTTGATTGAAAGTAATTCATATCTGTCAGAGTTCCTGAGATGAAGTTGTGAGCTGTATGGTGACTAGTGCAAGACACTCAGTGTACACAGACTGGCTATGTTCCAAAGACATTGTCATGAAACCTGTAACAAAATTTTGCGTGGCTGAACAAAATCTTACTAACATTGCTTTTTTCATCATCTGCTATGTGATAAGTCTTAACCACCATTGCTACATTTTCTTTGTGCCGACAGTGAGTTACCATTATCAGTTTTTAAATGCACAATGACAACACATGAAGGTAAACCTAATGTTGGTGTGTTCATTCTGATATTTTTGAGACAGTCAATTGACTACAATGTAACAACTGAACTTTAATTCTTGTCATGAAAGATGAAAGCATGTAGAAATGTTAATTAGATTTTTTTTCGTCGAGCCAGACAATAACATTTAGCAATGCTGATACGATTTTTTTTTAGCAAAATGATGTTTTTGTTTTAGGATTTGCAATTTTCATTGTATTACAGCTCACCCCAAAATATGTTAACCACATTAGCACATACTGCATATATCATGATAAGTACAGGAATATCTGATAAGTTTTTAAAACTTAGCATTTTTATATGTCAGCAAATGTTTACCCACACTGTTAAAAATATCGGGAAGTTGTGGATATTTGAATGATCTCAGGAGTTCAATTCATATCATTACATTAATATGTATCAACATGGACATACTACAATTTTACACCACTGTCAATTTTGTGAATACATTACACACTTTATACCTATATTATGTTAATACCATAGGAAGTGACACAAAAGTCCTATGAATGTCCAGAATTTTGGATGTACTCCATATTAGTCCAGTATATAAATGGATAATCTCACTTGTAGTCTGTTACTGTTCTTGGTCAAAAATTCACATCTAACACATTTACTCGTTACGCTATAAAGCAACATCTATTTAAACATTTTTGTTCAAGGCTGGATTGAAAGAATTGTAATGATTTAATTGGTGGTGAGTTCATTTGGGGCAAGGTGACCGGAATCACCTAGAAGTTTAAGTGATACTCTCCCAGACGGTCTAATGGCAAGCCATGTTATACTACCGTTATACAGACTAATTCTTAGCCAGGCTTCAGGTGCAAACTGCAGTGCTCTGTAAAAATGAAAAAAAAAAACTTTTAGTCATTTCCCTTGGAGAAGAGAGTACACATACCAACAAACGTGAACCTTTGTAAAGATCATGAAAATTCACTGATAGCATTTGCCATTACAATGGTGTCTACTTTCTTGGTGTATTGTAAAAGAGAAAATGGAGAGTGAATGTTTGCTGGACTCACATAAATAAAGTGTGGCAATTGAATTTATGGGACTGTCTTTACTGTGAGTGAATTTCTTCATCTGTTTATTTATTCTTGCCGTAAGTCTAAATGTTTCAACTAATGTGCATGTGAGTCCATGTTGCAGTGATATGGAAGCATACCTTGTGTAGATTTGAGCATTTTGCAGAGTTAAGTGGCCAAAAGTAACTTGTTGGGCTACCACTTTGAGTGCCTTATTGAGAGGAAAGGTGTTATGGCTAACAATGAAGCAGTAGATTATGATAAATTGCTGTTGAAACGTTACCATCTCATAGTTGTCAACAGGAAGTAAGTGAGACCACCAGTCAATTTGCTGTTATGTTAGAGCACTATTTTGATAGATGGGTAACCATGGGGAAAATTGATGGAAAATACTTTCAACACCTGTGACATCTCTGTGTGTGTGTGTGTGTGTGTGTGTGTGTGTGTGTGTGTGTGTGTGTGTGTGTGTGTGTGTGTGTGTGTGTGTCTGTGTCTGTGTCTGTGTCTGTCTTATTTCTCCTGTGACTGTGGTCCCTCACCCATCCTGTACTTTAGAAAAACTCGGCTGTCATGACAGCTTGGTCATCAGTATTACGGTTTACAGTATTTTGAAGTCCCTGATGACACTCTCTGTCTGTATTACATAAAATCATGTGTACATGTATATAATAAAAGACAAATAACTTACCTACAAACAAAATATCTAATAACATTGGCATGACACACAAGTATTTCATAGCTGTCTTTAGTTTGTTCTGGGTCTGCTCTGTAGAAATACTTTCTGAAAGCTGCCTCTATCCTGGCTCCTTCTTCAAAGAACTGCTGCAAAAAAAGATGAAAAATTGATATTGAAATCATAATTATCACATGCATAATAAATTATGGAAGTTTTAAGTTGTTTAAACAGTCCTTGTTATAATAGTTAAATTGACTTTTTTGAGCGAAGAGTTATTGTCAATGTTTACATGCCTGTATATCATTTAAAAAGGATGAACCAAATGGTTTGACCCAGAAGCAAAATGATCAATACACAGAAAACAACCAGTGACAGGCAATCATTTGCAAACTAGTCTAGTTCCTATGTGCGCTACGATTACTATGATCATCTCCACTCACATATGGTCAAAGTCATTACTCTTGCATAGAAATCTGTGCTCACCCCCGACAACATTCATATAAACATGATGATGCGAGTAGAGATGATAGTAGCAATTATAATGCGCACTTACGGGAACTAGACTATTTAGAAGTGTAATTTGTTACAAACTGGGAAAGTTAATAAATGAATTGGATTAATGACACTCGCCTCAGCATGTTGCAACTACCGAAACTTGTGATACATTTCAAGAACAGTTTATTGCTTCTTTATATAAAAGCTCACATTCACTAATGAATATCAAGTTCCGCTGACATATCATAAACTATTCTTATCAAACCATAAAATATGTGTCTCTGTAGTTCCAACATGCTGTGCCAAGTGTTATTAATCCAATTCATTACAGTGCTTCTAATAAAAGTGTGAATGACAAACTACTGCAACATTTTCATACATTACTAAAATGGGTCTGTGTCTTTGTACAGAATTTAGATCAATGATATGCCACAATTGTGCACATCATTACTGATAATTTCAATCACAACAAATTTCAAATTTGGCACCTCTTACAGTTACCAAGGTTTGTTGTCTAATACATCACTCTGTACATCTAGCCATGATGATATCTACCAATAGACAGGTGTTTATTTGCAACTATGAATATTGCACACCAGTTGGCCTTTTTGGGTGGCATATAAAGTACACTGTTATAAAACTTTGCTACTATGTAGGCAATGTAGTGACTATTATAGCAAAATCTATGTCATTATATCAGGACAAGTTCTGTAATGTATCAATATATTGCAGTACTTCATTATTCTTACTTTGATTGGGAGCACTGTAATTAATTTCCATCTCTGTAACAAGTTTCACTTGTAAATACTAGCTTGTCACTGGTTGTAGATTGAATGTACCATGTACAACCACAAATCACAATACAATGTACTAACTATAACAACAAATGAAAAGACATGACTTTACTTTGACTTCAGGTTTCCAGTGACCAACTGGTGGTTCTGGTGGAATTGGTGCACCTTCTCTTATAAAATCACAAAAGCCAACATTTGCATCTGGTAAGTGTTTCCTGATGATATCACCAGTTTCTCTGGCACGTTGCATGGTAGAAATAGTTATTATGTCATAGGGATGGTTTAGGTTTTTAAGTCTTTGGCCAGTCTTGTCTGCTTGAAGCTTTCCTAGAAATAACAAGTCACCAAAATATACACAAAAATGTACTACTCTGGCCAACGAGGTCTCAGTTTATTAAGATAGATGCAAAAACTAAATCTATTGTTGTTCAATGTGGTAGATTACAAAAGTGGGTGATAGCAGTTCCTCTGTAGAATCACAGACATGAGGAGAACTTCTCCACTGTCTATGGCAGTATGAATCTATCACCAATAGTGTCACCCTTCTGTGAGTACAGTTAATTAAACCAACGTCCATTCGATAGCTGTAAGTAAGAGGATGTTGTTCAGTTTGATTCATTTTTTCCAATATTCCATTCTAGACTGTAGACTTAGCTAAAAACAGTTCTTAACTTACCTCAATATGTTAACTTTCACTTTCTGTCTGCACACTTGTCTGGAATCCATCTTGACCTAAATTACCTTAATCTGTTAACTTTCTTGGCCAGACACAGCTCTAACCTTCCTTACTTATACTCAATCTGCTAAAATTTCTGTCTACAAACTTGGCTGAAATCAGTCCTATTATAGCTTATTTAAATAATCTGCTCTCTTTCCTGAAACTTAGTGAAAACAGCTGTAAAGCTGGTACCTGTAGACCTGTATACCTGTAAAATTGTTAAACTTTCTGTCTGTAGACTTGGTTGAGATCAGTCCTCAACTTACCTAATTCTGTTAACTTGCGATCTTCATCTATATGTGATGACATATCATACTGACCATGTCTTATTAAGAACAAATGCCTAGTTGCTGTTGACTTAGCGTTTTCTAGTTTTTCTTTGTGAGTTTCTCCGGTATCTAACTCAGTCACCTTAGTTACTGGTTTAACAAGGCTACCAGGATCCCGTCTGTAACACAAAATTAATACATATGATAATATTAAAGTGGCACAAGCTGAGTTTGTAAGCTTTTTACTCAGGTGAAAATACTTAGATAAAACTACATTCCAATATAACGTTAATGTTTAGGCATGTCTCCTATACCATTACGATTGTCTTCTGGCATGGTTAGTTGAATGCATGGTAGGGATTTCCTGAATATTATTTTTATATGTAACAAATATAACGTCATCAGATCGTTTATGGGTGTTATCATAATACCAGTATGAGTTCATTTAATTGCAAGTGATGGTTAAGTGTGTGTCAGTAGGTACAATACTGTGAGTATCTTTTAAATATGTAGTAAAAACTACACCCAAATATGTATAAACTCAGCTTGTGCCCCTTTAACAAGTGACACTCAACCATTGTTATTATCTTACTAACAATTTCCCTCATCAAAATCTTTTGTTCTTATGATCTTTAAAAAAATGTACATGCTTTCATTTTGTAACTGGTGCTATCTTTTTTATGTATGAGTGGGATTACAAAGTGTTGATGAAAACAAAGATACATTTTATTATATGGCTATTCAATATTAACACCTATAGGTAGATATAATATATATTAGGGTGACCCTATTTCATTTTCTCATTACCCAACTGACCCAAATTTTCAGCTTGGACAAATTAAATTTTTTTTTCGCCCACTCTTAATATTTTGCGGAACATCGCCCTCTCTGGCAAGAATAAGCAAGTGTCTGGACTATTGACGTTATCTACAGTCATGGCAGTGACTACAACATTTGTTCATGAAGTTAACAGAGCATTTCTTTCATGATAGAAATTATTCAAGTAGAGAACATGACAAATGTAGAGAAGTTGGGAAAGGACTTGTTACCAGAAATCCAATAAAAAGAAGATAGAGAGGAGGAAAAGGAGCTCGAGGCATGGAAACATGAAGATGATGATTTTGTATTTTTTAACTTTAAAAAAAAAACTGACTGACCGACCAACCAATAGTTGCCATGAAAAGGTAATGAGAAACATTAAAAAAAATATGGTCCCCCTAATCCGTAAAATCATGTTTTTAAACAATATTCCCGTAGGCCCATCAAGGTGCATTTCATGACCACAGGGGCACATATTATGTCATAGATTGTTGTTTCCCTAAAGAAAATGTTTACGAATCCTGATACTACAAATGTATAAATACAAGTAGGCTTGGGTTACCGTGTTATCATATTTTATATACAGTAGCTTGTAAGTAGACAAGGAAAACAACAATCTTAGAAATATTATGTGTCCCTATGAAGCTTAGCAAAATTCATTGATATCACAGATTGTGACGTAAACAGGTTAGGCTTCATGAACTAATGTGATTCAAGACTTCCATGAAATGATATAGCAATATTGGTGTTGATTAAAACATGAGAAATCCCAATACATCCACACTTACTTATCCCAGTTATGGTCCCATGGCACACTGGGTGTGTGATTGGTGGTCCATGATGACAGGGCAACCTTGCCATCTTTATCGAGCTTGTATGCACATACAACAGCGGTAACACCAACACCAATACCAGATGCTAGTCGTAATAGCTTGCTTCCAATGCGGAAAGAACTCATTTTACACCAATTCCTTATAGTGAATAGCGACAAAGATTACACCGGAGGGTGCGTGCATGTAAATTTACATGGGGGCAGCCATTTTCATTTCTATTCACCGTTGGTGGCTCCCTCCAGCGATCGCGTCATTGAAGTAGTAGGTCAGTAGGTCTCAGGCTCAACAGTAACAGGGTTGAATAGGTTACCATCTACTACCTCTCACATGACTTAATTAAAAAAAAGTTTCTTCCCTCCCACTAGTAGGTGATGCTGTCTCCTTCAAAATCAAGGGTGACGGTGCAACTTGCGGTGTTTCGTTCTATCTCATAACACATAGATATAATGTTAGGTGGTTAACTATTTTATATACTTTTCTAGACAGTTACGCTTATCAGACTATAACCATGGTAACGGTCTAGAGGAAATGAATAGGGTCATGTGTGTTGTTGGTCTAACGGTATTATTCCAAGGCTAGGAGTAATATACAACCATATTTCAATAATATATCATGGGGGGGGGGGGGTTATTGTAAATAATTGCTAAAACTGTATTACATACATCACGTCACTGTGACAGGCACTCGAATCAATGTGTATGATTTAAAAAAAATATGAGTGTAAATAAGTCTTATTTACATACAATACATATTTTTTTTCTACACATTGATTTGAGTGCCTGTGCACCACGTGCACATGATGGTTTCGTTGCTTCCAATCCACAGGTTCATACACAGACGAAAGTATCGTCATATTTATCGTGGTAACAGCAGGTCATCGTAAACAAGATATAATATTGTAAGTCACTCGAATAGTTTATTACATGTATATACTGTATTGTTGGTGATCAACTTCTTTTGAAGTTTAGAGGCAATGTGAGCTTAGGTGTGGAGGGCCACAGGATGGGGATTGGGTGGGGTGCTCATCAAGTTGGGAGAATCTAAAAATACACTTCCACGTCAACTATGAAGGATGCACCGGAAAATGGGTGAGTCTTGAACTTCTACAAATCAATACTGTGTCAACACATCAGAGGACGTGGTGTATGGACACAAATCTCTCAAACCACCAGTTGTGTTCATAATGACGTCACCTGGTGACTCAGGTATGTGCCCCAGGTGTGTCACATGTGCACATCCCCGTTCCCAAACAGGTGACGCATTCATCGCTACAGTACAGCATCACACTCTGTATAGGAACAACGGTACAGTCTAGCATAGATATGCGCCTACGATGACCTAATGATTAACTTTACAGTTAGAATATTACCCCTTCATTACGGAAGCCGTTCATCACTACCATATATGTTCAAAGGGATAAATTTAACCTTTATTAATAAATACCGGACAAGCTGTATAAAATTTAACTCTCACCCTTTATAAAATGTTGTTACACATCTGCCTCTTTATTTCACAGAGCAACATGCACAAAATGATGGTCAGCAACTACTTCATCATTGTTCCATTCGTTATTATTGTGGGGACCAACCCTGTGGCTACGATATCAGTGTTCGCAGACTCAAACTCCGAGTCGGATAAAGGTTTGTAATTATAGTATTGGAGATTGAGATTTTATTTGAGTTTTTTTTATGTGTGGTTTGCTTTCTTAATTTCTATCCCGGCTCAAATCATCATATAGTAATTTAGGTTCCTGTATATCAATCAGCAAAACCATAACACATGAATAGATGGAACGATTTTTTCCATGGGTCATCTTAGTATGTTACTTTAAACACTGCAACGGAGTTCTATATGCTCCCTTATTTAGAGCTTTGATGTAATCTCTCTCTCTCTCTCTCTCTCTCTCTCTCTCTCTCTCTCTCTCTCTCTCTCTCTCTCTCTCTCTCTCTCTCTCTCTCTCTCTCTCTCTCTCTCTCTCTCGTTCTATCTAGGCTGGAGTTATAAGGGAGATACAGGTGAGGATTCAACATAATATCTGAAGTATATGATTACATATATATAACCAATATGTTTCAGCGTGTCATAGCTAACCCGGATTGACAACCTAGATATTATACTAGGTAGACGTCGATGGAAGTCGATGTAATATCGGCAATGAGAGATTTATTAGGGTATGGTATATGAGTATGAAAGGACATTCATGGCATTGGAGTGTATGTACCGTGTTAATGTTTAAGATATCGATCAAATCAGTCCAAATCGTACCATACTTACCATAGATAATTATAAATAACACAGTGTCGTTGATGACGTCAGTTGCCGACTATCGTATTCTGTTCACATGCGTTCAGGTCATATTGGAATCGTTACTTGGTACAACTTGGTACTAGCCAACCAAACAGACTTGGTTAATTAGTTTTGTGATGAGAAGTACTAGGTACCGAACATTTACACATAGCTGTAATTACCTAGCGATATCAACCACCGTGTCTAGTTCAGATGACACTAAAATATTAGAATAATTTGACACGTGTGATTACAAATATATATATATATTGTATTTTTTACAATTTCTATCTCCCAGACTGAGTGTACGATTGTTATAGGTATGGTTAATATTGTAAAAAAATCGAAGGTAAATAATTAGTAACAAAAGAATGAACGCAAAAACTTGAATGTGTAATTAGTAACACAAAAATGAACTCAGATAAAACAAGTTAAATGATCCCTACATCGATATTTCGGTGTTGGGCTGTACAACTACGCAAACTATAACACAAAGTGAACAAACGAGCACAGACACAGACACATGTAGACACAGACACAGACACAGACACAGACACAGACACAGACACAGACACAGACACAGACCAGACGGACAGACAGACACACATTCATACATACATACATACATACATACATACATACATACATACATACATACATACATACATACATACATACATACATACATACATACATACACATACACAGACGGACAGAGACAGACAGACACACACATACATACATACATACATACATACATACATACATACATACATACATACATACATACATACATACATACACAGACAGACATACACATACACAGACGGACAGAGACAGACACACACACACACACACACACACACATAGACAGACACAGACATGCACACATTTTTAATTATGCTAATCCTTAATATCCTAATCTTCATTTCTTATAAAGCGCATTATAACAAAAATAATCACAATGCTGTAGAACTGAGAGAAAAAATCCCTAAAAGACAACAAAAATACACGATTTTAAAAACTGTTAAAAATGTCCAGATACTAGGAAAATACTAGTAAAAAGGTACACAAGTCATGCATAAAGGTAAAATATATACAATATCTAATGAAAGAACGACCTGAAACGGTAAGTTTTGAAACTGCTTTTAAAATTGTACGTCGCATGAAGAAGCAGCTCGGATCTCTGATGGCAAGGCATTCGAATTCCTTAGACGAGGACGAGGGGCACAGATTGAAAAGCTCGATTACCATAATACATAGTACTGCCTATAGGCTGGTGTAAATTAATGGACTGTTCATGTAATATTACCGTAGGATTGTGTAAAGACCCCCCCCCCCATCCATTATAGCCATAACGTTAATTCACTCATCCATATATGGTGCAATGTCTACATTTCCCGATAGGTCCAAACTACTGGCCTGAGAAGTACCCAACATGTGGAGGTGATAATCAATCACCAATTAACATTGTCACATACGATGCTCTCCCCAAGTCGATGGGGAAATTAGTTTGGAATGCTGATGGTGGTGAAAAAGTAGAGAACACTACACGCCCAGGTGGCATAATGATTTTAGAAAATAAAGGATACACAGGTAAGAAAACCGTTTTAATTTGCATAATACCCAGGACTTATTTTGACATCGCTGTGATCTATATATATAGTGTGCGTTTATCGTGACAAGTCAGATCATTCCTATGCATCGACTAATCGGACTATATGAGGAACGTGTGTTTTCATTCCTTCATTGTATAAACGTAAATGTTGTTTTCTTTCAGTTCAAGTCAGTTTTACAAGTGACTTTTATGTATCTGGAGGTGGATTGCCCGCTAAATATAAACTCGTTGAGCTTCATTTTCATTGGGCTTTGCAAGGATTCAGGGGATCTGAACACTCCCTCAACGGCTACAGGCATCCTGCTGAGGTATGCAAACTTTCAATGTACATCATTTTTCAATCTCTATCAAGTATTTCTCATAGAAGAATTTATTTGACGTTCAATGAATATAAAGTTTATACAATGTTCTACCAATTTACGCTTCTTCTTTTTCCTGTCGTTTCTCATTTTATTTTCTGTCTGTCTGTCTGTCTGTCTGTCTGTCTGTCTGTCTGTCTGTCTGTCTGTCTGTCTGTCTGTCTGTCTGTCTGTCCGTCCGTCCGTCCGTCCGTCCGTCCGTCCGTCCGTCCGTCCGTCTGTCTGTCTGTCTGTCTGTCTGTCTGTCTGTCTGTCTTTCTCCAGATGCATCTTGTTGGATACAATTCGGAGAAATTTGCTGACATAAATGAGGCCAAATCGGACTCTCAAGGAATAATGGTGCTGGGAACGTTTATTAAGGTAAGTTATGCGTTTTAACTGGTCAGTGTCGTCCAGCTAATTAGTGAGGTCAGTGGACCACACTAAAAACGTCTCCGACTCGTTCCTGTAAAACCAGGTAAATTACTGTCACTAAGCAAGTTGACCTTTTGATTCTAAATTGTACATATAAAGTATTGTACTTAGTCAAAACCATCACATAGTAACAATTCATCTTTAAACACACGGCTGAAATGTTCAAAAGGTTGGGACATCTAGCTAGTATCTGATAGCTGATGCCACGAATACGGGGAGAGCTCGGCAGGAGGGGATGTGACCCCTGTCGTGGGGTTGGGGGTTGGGGTCCTGGGCATGTACAGGTGGTAGGTAAACTTGGAATGCACGTACGTATTTGTGGTTGATATCAAAGTTACATGTACATGTCTCAACATCACTGTAAAGTAATAGTAAAAGATGTACTACGGAATTGGAACAGAATAAACACAACAGTTTAGTGATTCTCTATCAATTCATCACCCCCCCCCCACCCCGCCAAAGAAACTAAATGACCCATTAGTTCTATAGATTGTTAAATTTGACGAAATGATACATTGCCACTTTTGTTTTATGTGTCCAACACTGGATATTGCCAATAAAATGAATGCACTTGTGAAGTTCGGTTTGATGTGTCAGGACAAAGGAGTTGTGGAAATTATCTTTTACAGGTTGAAGGACAAGACAATGAACATTTCAGCGAGTTATTCTCAGGTTTTGATAGCATCTTATACAAAGGTAAGGTTCCATGAGTTTCATCGACATGTGTGATTTATGTATGTATGTATGTATGTATGTATGTATGTATGTATGTATGTATGTATGTATGTATGTATGTATGTATGTATGTATGTATGTATGTATGTATGTATGTATGCATGCATGCATGCATGCATGCATGCATGCATGTATGTATGTATGTATGTATGTATGTGTATGTATGTATGTATGTATGTATGTATGTATGTATGTATGTATGTATGTATGTATGTATGTATGCATGCATGCATGCACATATATCTATATTACAAACAAACCACCAAAGATTTGTAGGTCGCACATTTTTTAATGTTGCTCCAAACATTGAAACTCATTTCCGCTTCACATTCATTCTCTTCAGGTCAGAAGTATACTTTTACATCTCCTTTACCTGTACTATCAATGTTGCCCCATGACACATGGCAGTTTTATCGTTACTCTGGCTCTCTTACTACACCAAACTGCGACGAGGCCGTTGTATGGACAATGTTTGAAAATCACGTAGAGATCTCACAGCAACAGGTCAGTATTTTACCATGATTCTGCAAAGCACGTGTCTTATTTATGTATATACTTATCAATGTTTACTAAAAAAGTCAAAAAACAATCGAAAGTGACATGCATGGTAAAAAGCACATTCATAACTCATACATGGATGAAAACAATGTTTTTGGATATAGTAAGATAACATCAACTGAAATAGTATATTCTTTTCAAGCAGGTCAACAGCGCAATAGTGAAACACAGTCATGTCTGACTTCGTGCTTCTCTCTGTTAAATTGTCTGGTGTTTTCGCCCATCTATACCATTGTCTCCTTTATAGTGTAGTGTACTCTCCATATCTGTTTCACTTATATACATTTTTCCTAGTTTTATATACGTGAATGTAGTCAAACCATCTCATGGGACCTGCACTAGCTGCAATTGGGGTTTTTTTTTTGTCATGCAAATAACCAAAGATACATTCACTAAAAATTGGGGAATCACTTATAAAAAGACATTGTATCTGTTAATTAGTGACCAATATTATATGTAGGTTGTGTAGTGACAAGTTAAATCTTGAGCAAAAGTTCAGTTTTGAATCTGTCGCTATGTTGTAACTGTATTAGTTGTAACTGGAGTATCATTTTTTGATCAGACAACTACAATATATTCATTGACAACTGTTAAAATACCAATAATTTGACATTGCACATGTTAATTAGTGGTCGATATTATCTATAAGCAGTACAGGAATGGGTAGAAATCGTGATCGCCGTTGAGGGCGCTGTTTTGGGTACGGACCCAAAAATCATTTTGATTTGATTTTTTTTTCATGTATACATCTATAAAAATTATGTTTAGCCACAGGTTATTCAGTACTGTTAGTGGTGTATGATATGTAAGGGGGTATGTTATTGTACCTAACAATTTTTTTTAATGAATGTTCCAGTTGTATCTAGTGTTGTTTTCAATCGATGTACCTATTCTGTGATAGATCGAACTCTAACATGAGAAGTTTCAATTTTTCATTCTATTTACAGTATGACAATTTCTTAAAGTTGTATACAAATGAGTTTGGAGAAACGAACATTCCTTTGGGAGACAACTACAGACCAATACAGGCCTTGAACAGTAGACGAGTTTATCGACAAACTGACGACCCTTCACCAGAGTCCAGTAGTGCTACAGTTTGCAGAACTTTATTTGTTAATAATGTTATCGCTGTCTGTATTGTCATCAAATCACTACTTCATGTTTTTTCGTAGTCTGCAATGTTAACTCTGTACTCACAGAGTATAGCCAGGAGTGAAGTTTTACAGCGATCAACGAAACAATCGGCAGAAACTAACATTCAAGTTGTGGCCTATGTTGTGAAATTGTATTGTGGCCTTGCATTTAGTCTGCTAGCTGACCTACAGTACTCTTGATGTCTTTGGGAAGTTTTCACAAGGCCTTGTTATCTGTAACTTGAAGCACATGTCATCATTCATATCAGGGTTCATATGATTTCTTGTTGAATTGGCTAACATGTTTATTACATGAACTGTTACATGAACATTGGACAAGTTTCTTGACAAGTACGAAGTTGTCATTATCATGCCCTTCATCGATGGTAAAGGTGTAAAATTTGCATATATGTTGCAGTCATTTCCACCATCTTTAGTGTCAACCACAAGAAGTTGTGATTTTTATGCCCCACTTAGGTGGTAAAGGTGTGAAATATGCATAAATCTTGTCCACCATCTTGTCAACCAACCCAGAGAACCAACCAGAAGTTGTGATTTTTATGCCTCACTTAGGTGGTAAAGGTGTGAAATTTGCATAAATGTTGCAATTATTTCCATCATCTTGTCAACCATCATGTAAAATTCATCAAATATGAAACCTGTCACAAGTCAAGATTACAAGTATGCATTTTATTTACCTTTCAAAAAAAAAACATGCAATACTGATATCAATGATCATATAAAGCTTTTAAACTTCAATATCACACAAAAATTCATGAAATTGCTTTTCCCAGTATACAGTTTTTAAAATTTTGAAGTGTAAGATGTAACTTTGAAGGTTTTTTTTGAATAAACAGTTCTACAACAAAATGCATTGTTTCTGCATTGAATGTTTACAACTAGAAATTTCAGGTCACACATTTTCAGTGGAACTACAAAAAAAAAAATACTTGTGAGTTATTTCATGTGTTGAGAACATTCATTGCACTGGTTTTTACAAAGTTATGAATAACAATGTTGAATTATTTCAGTTATGTGAGTGAATTACTGCAAATCAGGATACTGCCCTCTGTTACTTTACTGTATTAATCAAACAGGGCCTATATTTTATGTCACTGATCCCAATATACATTGAAGGAAGGCACATCGAAGGAAGAAAAGTGGAAGAAAATTTGTCATACAAAAAATGTTTGTTTTTAATAACGAGGCAATCCTAATTTTGAGGATGGATTAGATTCTATATCAAAAACACTTACAGCAGAAACAAAGCTTGAACACCTTGACAGAAGTGATAAGAACTTTGCAGAAGTTTTACTGAAAAAAACTGCCAACTTGAATGATACTGTCCAATATCACTGGAGATTAATGATATTGATAGTCAAATCTCAGACAGCTTTATGAAATATGAATTATGGATAAGATAAAGACAAATTATAGTTATATGATATTGCACTGGAAAGGTGTGCAAGTTTTAATTGTTTCCATAGTAACACAGTTTTGATTATTGTTTACTATCCATTCATTTGATTGAATGTTAAGTGTAAGTATTTGATTGGTTCTCTCCTTATATGGACTGAACTTCTCCTTATTTGGACAGAACTTGAAGAGGTTATGAGGCAAAATGAAAACAAACAACTGATATTTGCAGCATGGCAGAGTGAAGGACTAAAAAGTGAAACTATAACTAGAATGCACTTCAAGAGGATACACCGCGTTGGGTCATTGTAGCATTTAAGCAGCACTGCTTTCACACAAGGTCATCGTCGGGGGAAACTACAGGTGTGTTTCTTCCTCCTTGATGTCATCAGGGTTAATCACCTCACAGAAGTAATGCAGAGTTTTGTTTTTGGTCCAGGAGTGACTGTTATCAAATCTCAGGATATCTGAAAATAAATACCACCAAAATAATCAGTAACATTAAACTCAAAAGAAGAACTTAGTAATTGAATGACAAATTGTCACAACCTTGAGGCACTTTCCTATTGAGGAAATCTGTCAATACCACTGTGGTGCTCAACAAACCTATGTAATAAACACTGCCCTCTTGTGATCAAGTTGTGGTGAGCGGTACATACACTACCCACAAGTGACAAAATATATGGGGTGAAAAAATGAAAATGGTAATTAATTCTTTTACTGGTATTTTAATGTCACTGGTTCAACCATAGGCAAACACGTTTTTTGAACAAAAAGTTATATTTTAAGCACTTAATTATTTCATATCTACATGACTAAAACACATTTTGTACCTGTCTGATTGTGTTTGGTACCATTAAGTATATCATTTGATGACATTAAATATGATGTACATTTAGTTAGCGTAAATTGAAATATAATGATGAATATTCCACTTAGATTTAAAAATACAGCATTTCATCTGTGATGAATTCTACTTTCACTAAATGACTAAAAGTACAAACACTTTATTCCTGACTGATCTTGTTAAGTACCATCGGGTATAACACTTAATAAAATGAAATATGATGTAAATTTGCACAAATCAAGATACAGCCACGAATTTAAATTTAAAACATTTAAATTGTCTTTCATTAAATGTTTAACATCCACGCCGATATCAAATAAACACATTTCATACGTGTATTGAGCATATCAGGACTATTGTATACCGGTATTATTCCACGCACAAGTCAAGTTGAACAAGAAATGTGGGAATTTATACCTGGTTTATTTAAGTCACGGCATGTGTGTCCATGCCATGACAACATGTGTTTACATCATTCGGTCCTGCGTTGTTCCAATTTTTTGTCAAAAATGTTCAAAATTGCCAGTATTTTGTCCAATTTTCCTTTGATGTTACAGGCCCTGGTTTTAATTACTAGTATTTTATTCCCAATATTTTTCTTCATTCAGCTAAAAAACACACGTGACCTAAGGCTTTTGTCACTACTTGTCTAGTGATTCGGCCCTTAGTTAGAGTATTTTCCAGCTGAATGAAGAAAAATATCGAGGAATAACATCTAATTATACTATGAAAGGGATTGTAATGTACATTAGTGTAAAGCAATCATGAAAATTACAATTGAAATTTAAAATATTTAATTTATCATTCACGAATGGTTTGACATCCGTGTCACTACTAAACAAAAGCCTCTCTTACTTGCATTGGAGTGTCTTAGTACTATTAGGTTTAGATGAATTATTCTATGAAATTAAATATACATATATTTGTGCAAATCATATGGTGGAAAAAAAATGTAATTATGTGTTTCCGATAACATAGCCTCAGAAAATAGGGTTGATAGGTCAGGATTATATTATTTTATTTCATCTTCTTATAAATTATTTTTATTTTTGAAAAAAATTGCTTCGACCCAAAACCAAATGAACTGTTGGACAAATTACCCCTGCTGTGATAGTTTGATGAAATATGTACAGATATCGCTGGGGAAAGAAAACAGACATACATGAAGGTCAATATATTTTTGTTTTAAATGTTTTAAAAAATGTTTAGGGTTGGCAGTTTTAAACTAGGGTCAGTCGGGTTATTGGAAACACACTATTTTTTTTTATTTTGCCTTATGAAAGATATTTAGAAATATTTTTCCTGAATTATCTGTAGATGGAAGAATGTCATTTTGTACCCTTCAATACAAATGAAACTATACAAATGGGGTTTCAGCATGAAACCGAGGTGGTTTCCATGGTAATCGTTTACTTTCACGATACAAAACACGCCAGTATTTTTATACTTCATTTCTGCAGTATTTTTTCAAAGTGTATTCAGTGCTTAGTTGATTTTTCTTTTATCACTTACATTTTCCAGGTTCATCACAGGTGAAACTTCCATCTTCATAGACTAAATGAGAGTTGTGTTTCTCTAGTGCTTGGACGGTTTTCATCGCCATGGTACCGGTCTGAACCATCACTTGTAAACCAATGTCTCCTTCCTCTGTCTTGAAGATGTATCTGAATTATAGATTTTTGCAAATTTTAGTAAATTATTCAAATGAACAACTCAAAAACATACATAACACTCTCCATTTCTATTATTTTCTTTCAGCCTCAACTAGATTTCCTGGCAACTTCATTTAAGCATTTTGTTTGAAACACAAAATTTGTATATATATGCAACAAGATCACCATAAGTAGGCCGACTTGTTTGTGTATCTCTAATTACAAAGAACCCCTTACCTGATGGCACTTCCAGGTATATCAACAGTATAGTTTAGGTCAAATTTTTGGCCATGTTTGACAACTTGCTTTGTAAGATTGGCATCGTCTGGAATAACTGGTTCTTGGTTGTAGTAGGATTCTGGTACAATTCCTCCTGGTTTGACCTAAAACAAATTATGAATAAACATCAGTATGGGTAGTGTGAGGTGAGGGGTACTGAGGGGGCAGGGATCACTGGGGAGTGGGGGTGGGGTGGGGGTACTATGGTGCTCATCGGGTGATTCAAATATGTACGGGCATTGAGGAGATGGGACCACTAGTGATTTAAATTTGCATGGGGATTGTGGGGATGGGTTACTGAGTTATCCAAAGCAGAATTGGGTTACTCAGACATATGCTACTTATATATTGGTTAACTATTTATACTTGTGTGTACTGGGGGGTGGGGGGGGGGGGGGTGGGGGGGGTGGGGGTTGGGTTGTGTATTTTGCAGCCCACGAAATTAACAAAAGCAGTAACTTATACAGTTACACAGTTACTGGCGTAGGGGCTAATATTGTACACGAACAGTATAGTTTAGGTCAAATTTTGGCCATGTTTGACAACTTGCTTCGTAAGATTGGCATCGTCTGGAATAACTGGTTCTTGGTTGTTACTAAGTAGGATTCTGGTACAATCCCTCTGTCTTGAAGATGTATCTGAAACTGTAGTAATGTATACTTTGAAGGCAATTATATACTTACAATACTAGGGCATTTTGGATCACCAGTCTCTGGATCTGTCATTGTACCACCCCAGTGGACAGGTAGATTTTCAGGAGCAATGTATTTATTCAAGTACTCCTTGAAATTTTCTACAAATGAAAAAAATATATTGTAGCTATGATTGCTTACAACAACACCATAAGTTTATAGCCTTATTGTGTGCCATTTATATGCTTTTTTTATTGTAGCCTTTTGTATTGAGTTAGATCTAGGATAAAAAATAAAGATTTTCTCAAAAAAAGCAAATAAAAAAAAAAACACAACAAAAAACCAAGCCAAACTCTTTTACCAGTTGTAAGTAAAATTTTGAAGATATACAAAATTAATTAACAACAAAATCATAAGTTGTTTGGTGACAATCAGTTGTGAAAAAAAGATCATTTTGTAGTTTGGGGCTCCGGTAAAGAAGCTGTACACTTTCCATAAAAAAATATCTGGAATGATATAGTTCTTTTTTTTCTTGAGTACTTACTGCCAAGTACATGAATCTTCTTTCTAGTTCTCTCGTCTAGGAATGGTTTGATGAGTGAGAAGATGGCAGGGAAGATCCTGGGTGCTCTCACAACGAAGATGGCTTTTGCTGTCTCTGGGTAGTTGTCTTGGAACAGAGTAACAAACTAAGGACAGTGTAATAGAAATTACAGTAAATTATAATTATAATATGGAAACTGATAGACATACTGGTCTGTCAAATGTGTCTTTGCTGAGGTTCGTGTATGGACCTTCTTTATACGTGTCAATGTTCTCCCCAATATAGAGATAGCATGGTGCAAACACCATCCTTACCACCATGGCCAGGCTGCCATGCTTGGCAGGTTTCTACCGTGCGTCAAAAGTGTTCTACCATCCTTGAGCTTTTGAATGACAATATTACAATAATAGTTTCCCATGAAGAGAAATGGCTGATCCCAATGTCCATGTGTGTATGTGTTAAATATATACATGTCACAGTATATTCCAGTGTTGAAGACATTATATGCTGATCACTATGCAAACTAATATGCAAATTACCATGTTATTTATATGTAAATTAATATGCAAATCAGCCACCATCCTTAATAACATAATAAGTGATAGCTGTGACAATATTATTATTTTAATTATACATTATTCTCGGCATAATTCTAATTGTCATAACAAACATTTGACAAAAAAAATTATGTATCAATAAATACAATGAATTGGAGAAAAATCTCTCATTCAGAAATAATGGGTGCCAGCAACTAAAATATTCTTTAAAACATTTGTGAAATTATTTTTACTGTTTAACCACTGTTGTGTTATTTGGAAATCTAAACATACAAACTTCATGATGTAACACATAATGTGGTGATATTTATACAGAGCTGAATGTATCAATGACTCGGTTTGCCAATAAGAAGCTATAACACTTGGTAATTACAGAACAGAAGATATACATATAAACCCACCTTGTTAAAGAGATCTACACCAGGCTTCCATAAATGTTTAGTTCCAAGTCCTTCCAGGTCCATAATCATAACCATACCTTCAACTCTATGTCCATACTGTCAACAAAATCACACATATGTCATGTGACAATCTCAGATCACTTAGAAAAATCACACAAAATATTTATTTTGTGTGGTTGCTTAACTAAATATTAACATTTATGTTTTTGACTGTGTGATCCTTGTACACATAAAATTTAAATCTCACCAAGAAATGTAGAAAAAAGTTGACGTCATTGTAAACGAGTAAAAATATAACTAAGTTTTGCATCTTTGACTGATTTTGCATCTCAGTCGGCTGTGTGAAATTCTGGACATGTGTTTGTTGATTTTAAGATGACTCACCTTTTTAGACATTTCAGGACAGACGTCTCTCCATAGATACTCAATGTTACGTATACGACTACCTATGATGTCTTTGGATCTAGCTGACCTGAATAAACCTGTTGAAAAGAGAGAGAGAGGTCTTTATATTTCACAATATTAAGTCAATGCTTTTAATTCATGTCTACCATTGCAATTTATTTTAGTTTATATTCTTACCTATTTTATGCGGTTTTCATTCTACTTGACTTTTATCTGCGAAACTACATTACTTTCCATTGTAGGCTTTTGTGTTTATAAGTGGCAATAAAGTTATTATTATTAATATCATTAATATCTAGGGATACTTAATATCGTACGAGTTGAGTAGCTATGATATAGCTGACATGAACCTAATGAATATAGGAGTTGTTATAGATGGGTGTATATGGATATGCCAGAGAGATAACAAGATTTGGCTGTCAGGATCTTTGTCGAGTTTGATTTTCATCATTCCTAATATGACAATAGTGTGGTCCAAAGCTATTGTTATCTACACAATGGGTCAAACCACTACTACAACAGAGGGTTGTTATGGATATCAGTAAGATGAACACTTGATTAGAGTGACCCTTTTTATACATATGTTTCCCATCATACATTGCAGTACCTCAAAAACGATAGGTCGGTGGATCACTTAAATATTGACAAAAAGGAGGAAAAAGTAAGTATATGTTTTACCTTTTGGATCGATTTGACCAATATTATCAATCCAAACTGGGGCGCCTTCTCTGTCTTCTCCAACCATTCCACCGGGATAATATTTCAAGAGTACCTAGTTTACAAAAATAAAAATTGCAAAAAATATGAAGTATGACTAAAAATTTTTCCTTGCACTAGAATCATATTTGTAGTGATTCAGCTGAAACATTCCCAGTAAATCATTTACACTCTGAGTTACAAAAAATGTGATGTGTTTTTTAAATACAGTACAGTGTACATAGAATAAAGCTGTCCTGTCATGATGTGAAATAAAAGTAACCATGCATACAGCTAAACAAATATTAAGATATGCCATTCAATCAATCAATCAATCAAAGAGATTTATATAGCGCCAAACTCCACTACGTAACAATGTTCAATGGCACTTTACAAAAATGTGGGTATATAGAGATGTCAGTAGGCTCTGCTAAACAGATAAGTCTTGATGCGCTTCTTAGGACCATTCCAGGAAATAAAGCTATTTTCATAAACTTAAGGTTCTGGAGCGAGGCATAATTATTTCATAATTTCACATCAAATAAATTTTGTGTGATTGACAAGAAATACCACATTGAAAATTATGAAATGACTCTCGGCTAGAACCCTGAGTTTATGAAAATACCTTTATTTTGCTGGAATGGCTTTCATCTTTAAATAATAAGAGAAGCTGCAATTCAGGAAATCTATAATTATTCCAGGTTTCCGTATTAGCGTTATCTTGTGCCGATCTTATTAGTTGAGACATAAGGGTTACACAGGATCACCCTTTTAGTCATTTCTTGACCACTTTTTTCTGTGAGTGTTTACAGTATAAAGTTTCCTCTCACACAAAATACACAGATTCATAAACCTAAATTCTGTATATTCAGAGTGTCAATTTTGCTTTTCCTTGTGTGAGGAAATACAAACCTCTGGATCCACGAAATCCTCAATAATGGTATCGAGTTTCATCTTTTTCCTTGTCTCAAAATGCTGAAAAAAAAAGGTAGAATATGGCAGCCATTTAAAAAAAAATACATCAAGTGTGTGTGTGTGTGTGTTTGTCTGTGTGTGTGCATGCGTGCATGTGTGTGTCACTGTGTGTATGTATGTATGTATGTATGTATGTATGTATGTATGTATGTATGTATGTATGTATGTATGTATGTATGTATGTGTGTCACTGTGTGTATGTGTATGTGTGTGTCACTGTGTGTGTATATATGTATGTGTGTGTCACTGTGTGTGTATGTATGTATATATGTGTGTGTGTCACTGTGTGTGTCACTGTGTATGTGTGTGTCACTGTGTGTGTGTGTATGTATGTATGTATGTATGTATGTATGTATGTATGTATGTGTATGTATGTATGTATGTATGTATGTATGTATGTATGTATGTATGTGTGTCACTGTGTGTATGTGTATGTGTGTCACTGTGTGTGTATGTACGTATATGTGTGTGCACTGTGTATGTGTGTGTCACTGTGTGTATGTGTATGTATGTGTGTGTATGTGTGTGTCACTGTGTGTGTGTCACTGTGTGTGTGTCACTGTGTGTATGTGTATGTGTGTGATCTTTTGAACCCATTTATTTAAACATAATTCAATTAAACACTTATTTTCAAGTATCTAATCTTGAGGAAAAAAAAGTGAATGTGACATTGTTTGGAAAGCAATGAATAACCTAAGACACAAATAGATATCCGTAAATGGACTTAGATCTATGAATGAATGAATGAATCAATAGAAACTATTAAAAACACTGGACAAGTGATACTGACACAGTAATTAAGTCTAAGAGAGTAAAATCAATACTTACATTACGTAGCATTGTTTCTGCTTTGTCAACATCATAGGCTCTAGCTGTAAGCAAACAAACACAACAAAATCAATATTAAATAAGACCGTCCACCTGATGCACATTCTGTGAAAAAGACACCTAATAGATGTACTTCTCTGAGGGACTTTTCACCCAAAATGCTATATACAGTAAACCTGGACATATCTGCTCAAGACTTAACTTTGTTTATATGCCACTGGAGTGGAAAACAAATATGCATCAAAGTAGTGACTTGTACATGAACACAATTTATCAGTCTGATAATTCATAGTAAAAATTAGTTTTTGAAAACAAGCTGAAGACTGTAAAATCACACAAAAACATTTTGTGGAAAACTATTTTGGTTTTGATACTATATACATCATAAGGATGGAATACAACTGATTTAATATATAAAGATATACTGGTGTTTATGCTATGTTCAATATGCAAATCATACATAGGAATTATGATAACTATATCGGGTGACAATTTTTTTATACCATGCACGAGCCAAGTTGAACATAAAATACGGAATATATACTCTGGTCGTTCTACATCACGACAACACGCATCTATGTTGCGACAATGCGTGTCTACGTTACTGGTTCTGCTCTGTTTGAAATACGAGTCAAAAAGTTCAAAATTGACATTACTTTCCCACTCTGGTATAATCATGTTATTCTCCAATATTTTTCTTCATTCAGCAGGAAAACACTCATGACCTAAGGGTTGTCACTATACTCGTCTATCAACTTGTACTGACAAGGCCCCTTAGGTCACCCATATTTTCCTTGGCTTAACGAAAATATTGTGGAATAACATCTAAATGTTCAAAAACTGTAAATCATACATAGGAATTGGGAAAACAGTATCTGGTGACATTTTATATCTTTGAAAACAGACTCCACATCTGAAATGGAAAATTTTTATCATGCGAATATCGTATTTATTTACCTCTTAACCATCTGGTATGGAAGTAGTCATCATGTTCTGGTTTGGTACATACATCCTTCACTCTCTCCTTGAACTGAAAAAAATAAAATTACACCACAATTTGTAAAATGATTGAACGACAGTTTAATAACATCACTGAACAACTCCCATGACTTTAGTCTGTATTCAGACACAGATTATAGTTTGTCGTATTCCTCAAAAACCTTCTGAAATATGTTTTATTTAAATACTAGTTGTGTGCAAATACATAACCTATAACATACAATAGTATAAGCATGTAGAGTATACTATACAGAACTCGCGCTACTCACTCACTGAGGATTCGAACACCTAAAATAGTCTTGACCTTATAAAACGTCCTGCGCACACACCATGTTTTAATTCTATTAATTTCAGTCACAATAATAGTATTAAAAGTTAAATTACAAAAAAGTCAAGACGACTGTTAACAGTCTACCATGACATGTACACAGGAGTGCAGGACATGCTGTATTTGCACACGTGCTTGCTTGCAGTATTCTCTGAGGTCACATTTTCACATACGTAGTAAAGTGCCACAGAAAACATGTACCACTACAAGCATGAGCGCAAATACCCCGAGTCCTAACATTGGCACAGTAGCTTACATAGCATGGAGTTCTGTTTAATATTATTACACGTTTATCGGAAACAGCACATATCATAAAAATTATACCTTTTAATGCACTCGTGCAATTTTATGCAATGAACAGTCATGCTCTTATTTGCATATCATTTGCATACATTTATGCAATAATGTTTTCAGTATTATACTTCAGTACAAATACCACTAGTATTCAATATATATATGGGTACTGGTTTACATAATCATTGGTAGATATGTAATAATAACTAATTGATAAAAGACAATTTAATAATTAATCTAATACAAAAAGGTCAAAGTATGAAAGTCACACTGACCCAGCAATATCTCAAACGGTATATCTCAAAAGATGAACAATCCCTGACCCCTGACCCCTTGATCTCTGACATTCTGTATCAAAATGCAACAATACCTTTTTGGTTAGCTTTGTTGGAACTGATTTTTTTTTTAATTTTTAACATTTTTTAAAAATCTTTGTGAGCAAATGTGCATATAGTCTGTAAGGTACGCCGTGACGGGGCGCCCTCAACCATCGGCCAACCCCTAACAGTGAGAGGAGGCCGGTGAGGGCGTAACGTCATGACGTATCTTACAGTCTAATGTGCATATTACCAATCACACACAAAATGTAAAATTGTCATCAATACCAGAACATGGAGAATAACGTTTTGAGTGTGTTTTTTTTATGACATCCCCAAAAGCACATAATGTAGTATTTGCATGTAAACAGTCAATCTAAGATCCAGTCTGGCAACCACTTCAAACCACCTATAGTAGCATGATAACTTATACAATTGTTGTGCAATATCTGTTTATAGAATTCAATGTTTTCATGTCTGACTCTTTTACTGATATATCTTTTGACTACCTTAAAGTTCTGTAACACTACTTGCTTGGTAACTGATGGTTTCATACTATGTGAAATGTACACAATGTACATGTAAAGTTCACTGCACTTACTTGGTAACTGATTGGTTCAAAATGTGTGAAATGTACGCAATGTAGTGTTGTTGACTTTACTGGACTTGGTAACTCAGATTGGCTCAAAATGTATGCAATGTAGTGTTAACTTCACTGGACTTGCTTGGTAACTGATTGGCTCATAATATGTAAAATGTATGCAATGTAGTGTTAACTGGACTTGCTTGGTAACTCATTGGCTCAATTGGCTCATTTGTAGATATCCCTTTTCTTTCTTTTCTTACTTTTTGTTGCCCAGTTACACACTTGTATTTTTTCTTCTTCTATATTTATTTTGTCAGGGTCACAGACTAGACTAGTTCAGATCGAACTATTTCTGTGGCCCTCAACAGATATATTATCAAATCAACCTCCTTTTTGAAATGTACATAAAAATGTTATCCTGCTTTGTATCTGGTGAATAAACGATTCAATTTAATTCAATTCAATTAAAAAAAAAAACCAATTCAATAATATGTAAAATGTATGCAATGTAGTGTTAACTTCACTGGACTTGCTTGGTAACTGATTGGCTCAAACTGTACAGCAATTATGTAGTATGTAGTGTTCACTGAATCGTGCGAAACATACAATGTTGAATTGTAATAGTGGTATATGCCATAAATACTTTTTGATAACTTGACAACAAAGCCTATGACATTTGAGAGTTTTACGACCACAAACTTTAAAATGAATTAGGCAACAGTGACATAAACATGCTCAGAGAGGTGAACATATATGCAAATATATATGACTGTATGTGAATTTATGCAAAATATGCAAATATATATAGGTATGCAAATATATGCAAATTACATAAATGTAAAGTTTGTTGCCCAGTGAAGATGGTATTATGGTTTGGTCCTTGATCAGTGGATCATAAGGCAAACTACACATAAAGCTAGTCGTGTGAGACTGTGAAGATAAAGTGAGATGAGAGGATGGAGTGAGAGATAATGAGACAGGATTTATCAGGTGCCTGAAATAAATTAGATAAAGATGTACCATTTATTTGACTTTTCCATTGATACAGTCTGGTCATCTCATTCATAGAAACAACCTTTGGATTAGCTTGAAGATACAACACTATGATAGTGTCCCAATCTGGGTCGGAAATAACCTAAAACTCTTTTGTCTATTGCCTGAAGTGAGTAAGATTAATTGTAGGAGTACTATGATAAGCCAAGTACTTGTCAATACATGTTTTGTTTTAACCTGGGGCATAAAGCTGAAACACAGTGTTCTGTTATGTTTGAAGGACAATAGCCTCAATTTCTCAGTTTTTTGCAAATGGTTTCATGTTATTCTACTTACTGCACTAAAGCACACTTATTTCTTTCAACATTAAGATCATATATGCAGTGTTTTTGATAAGGGTGGTAAGTAGGTAAAAAACCTACTGGGGTTGACATGTCATTTTACCTGGGTTTCCAAACAAAATTACCATAGAATCTAAGGGCAAACACTGCCATTTTTTTTTTTACCCCTTCTCCCTTCTTTTACTGGGGTTCCCCAACCTTAGAAAAAAAAATGCTGACATGAAACCAGTCTAAAAATCTAAATCCGTACGATATACAAAACTCAGTCATGTTGAATCATGCCTTGACGTGTAATTAATCACCTTATACCTAAATTCCTAGGTTTATATATGTACAGTTTCTCTATCATGATTCTAATGCCAAGGCAATGACAATTTCTCAGTACACCCAAAAACAGTATCTCTGAATATTTCAATTTTAGTCAGCCACTAGACTACATTGTACATGTGTAGACATTAGTTTGTATATATTGTCAAATATTTATTATCAATTCATACTGTTTTTTTTTCTTTCAATGAAATCTTTCCTTTCAACAGACATGTAGATACTTTATAATGTCCCCTTTAGTAAAAATGTCATAAACACAGTGAAAATATTGAAAACTGCAAGAATCCAAGTCCTGCAGATTTAACAGTAAGGTTGGTTTATCTGAGCTGCATATGTTTTTAGGGAACCCAGAAAATTCATTGCATCAACATGTATTGTGTAACCTCCCTACAAGTTGTACAAATTGGCAAACCTGGCTGAGAACGGTCTGGTGTACACTGGGGCAGTGCATTATGGGAAATGAACAATGTTTAGGAGCTTCACACCAATCGAAACAATGGCTACATGAATTTGCAGCCAGCTGGGAGAACAAAAAGAAAGCATGTTATATATTTTTTTATTCTCCTATATTATACTCATCCTATAAATTTTACTGTCTGTTGGTTTAGTAAGTATGAATATAGTTCATTTCAAATAATAATTAGTTACAGTTCACGTCTCAAAATTAACATTTTTCTTTGGTAGTATTGTACTTGTACGGTAGTGGGTTACCAATTTTAGAAATTGGTAACCCACGGATGGTGACCAATAGTTCTATATTCCTGAACTGAAACCAGCTCGAGTTCCTCTATTGGAAATATGTTTGATATTAAAATACTTTTACGTTTGTAAATCTTCCATCCTTGAAATCATCGCATAATCAGTGGTAGCCTGAGTGGGCTATCAACTACAAATTATGGTAGCCCCCATAGCAAGAATTGGTAGTCTGTGGACATGAGGCTACTCAGAGTAGTAGTTAATTTTGAGTCCTACAGTTTCAGATGATTATGTATCCTGAAACTGGGTCTCATTCTACAGATAAAGATCTCTGTTGCTTAATTACCTAACAGACTTGACTGTAACACAGAAACAGAGATTTGATGATGGAATGTGGGTAATCTATACTTTGCAGTGAGGCTTTAACAGTTCTAAATAGAAAACTGTGTCTTTTGACTAGGTGATAGTAGATCTATACCCCTCCCTATAGCTATTAATGATTCCTGCACAGGAGCGGCAACTACAGTATATTCCTAGTCTAGTTTTATCCTTCATCGAATCTGGCAGATCTCTTGATCTTTACAGACCACGTTGATATCCAGACTAAGTACATATTCCATTGCATGGAAAGCTCGGTATGAAACACCTTTCCAAAATTTGCCATGGTGGCGCTCTACTTCCTGTCTGTCTGTACTTTGGGGTATACATTGTATAGGTTACTCAGTTAATCATAGAGTACTGCTGCTTTCCTCGATGTCTGAACAATACGAAAAACATCTCTGATTTACACTTCCACAGATACAATAGACATTTTAGCTCTCGTGACATGTTACTATGAGGTGATGATACCCCCAATCTGAACGAGGGCGCTATTTTCTCAATTTCCTGTTTGTAGTCTGGAATGGCCAATTCATCAACAGTGGAGATACTAGTCTACAGCTATATTTTGGAATGAATTTAATTTGAGAATACAGTCACAGCCATCTTAGGTCTAAACAAATAATCGTTTGATTCTGGTTACCCGACCCCACCTAGCTTTTCACTGCTGACCCTAAACTTTTTTTTTTACATATTCGAGAAAAAAATAATAAAGTCGCAAACGGAAACTGACATCAACTTAAAAAGACAATATAAAATTATTCTTCCATCTGTAATGGCTGTACATCTGATAGGAGGAAATAAATAACACAGAGACCATTTGGAAAACAATGGAAAACCTGAACTAGACACTCGCACATGAAAAAAAAAATATAATAAAAAAAAAAAAAAAAAATCTACCTACCCACCTATTCTAAAATTGAGTGTAATCGGAACCACAGATTTTTTTGTATTAGGCCTTATATATATTATTTTGACACAGAGTTGGAGTGGTTGGGGGTCCCCTGATTTTATTTTTTACCATTTATGCTAATTATAAATCAACAATGCAGATTACCTTTTAAACTATAAAACTGTCAAAATTTATATTGAGACTATACTTCATAGCTCTCAGCATTGAAGTGATTTTAAAGTTCAGCCATATGTAAAATTAAATGTCTGGTTTATTCCAGATACATGCGACAAGTGTATTGGTATTTGGATAGCTCTGCTCACTGATTGCCACTGGTTGCCACGCCCCCTGTTAGGGAACAAGTGTACCAGTGTACCGTACTGTCAGCTACAACATACACATACATATACGGAGACCTTGAACACTGTGGAAGAAGACACATAATACCCTAAACTACAAACACATTCCCAGTGTGTTGTGGAGCGTGGGGCTACATCATGGAAACAATATTAATGACTGGATCATATCTGATGAATATACTTACAATGGATGGATGAACATGCGATTGTCACAATTGATGCACTGATGGGTACATGCCTAAATGTTGTATGGACATGATTATCAGTATGATCTCTTTAGATAGCATTGCCTTACTTGTACATACCGTGTTAAAATGACTAATGTAGATATGGCAGTAAACGAAACACATTACCAAAAGAGTGCATTTATGATATACTTCCTCAAATATTATTACAATGATGTACTTCTACATGTTCTAGGCCCATCAACTTGTATTATAAATAAGGTAATACCCCCCCCCCCCCCTTCCCGTCTTCCTCTTTTTGAAAAGCCCTAGCCTGTTCATTACTGTTCATGTTCCGTTAGTTTCACACTTAAAAACAAAATTACCTTCTGTAGTTTTTCCTCCTGCTTTGGACTGAGATCGCCAATAAAACCACTCATGGTTGGGGAAACAAACAAACAAACGATCAATCAAATGTCTTCTAAGTTGAAAACCGGTATGGTTATGATATGGCCGGCTGCTGTTGTACCAGTGAACCTGCAGAACTAATAAGTGCGATCACCTGCTATCTGTCTTTATATATGTATATATATATATCCCAAACAAAACTTTGGACGCTCTGCCAGGGCTCAATAATTAAGCGTGGTAAAGGTCCGATACCCGGGGTCCGATGGTACCAAAGTCTACGTAAAACTTGTTGTAGCGCCGTAGTATTTGTTTATCCGCTGATCATCGATCTGCAATAGATAAATGCTGTTAAATATTAAACTCTCGACTCGCTAGTACTGCGTCTAGAACATACCCCTTCCGCTCTCGTCGCAATGTACTAAACTAGAATAAATATGAGACATCTAGCAGCCACTTCGACACCATTCTTTCTTCCTACTATGGTATTCATTTACATTGTTTTTCGCACGTACGTCCTATCTCAACTCAGCGTAATTACATCTTGTGACGTCATAATAAACAGCGCCTCCATACGGGGTATCATAATTATTTATCTGTATATATATACATGATATACGTCCTGACACGTGTGTTTTGTTTATATCTGTATAGTGCTCATCCAATGAGACATTCAAAGCAATTGAATTCGACTTCTCTGTGATGTTTGTGCATAATATGCTAACAAGTTATGGCAATACTATAGAGGATGCCGTTCGTGCAAAAAGTTACTGAACTTCGTGTACATGGCCACCTGTAGATATTCGTACATTTTCAGTAGGTGAGAACACTTAGGGCTATGTGTTTTTGTCAATCGTCAAAGAATAATAAGTAATAAGAGAGAATGCTACAATAGGTGAGCTATGGACAAGACACGGTCGTTATTTTACTTTTTTGACATTATTCAGCAACTAAATAAAATCCATCACATCAAAAGTGTAATAACGAGTACACATTCTTGAAGAAAAGACCAAAAATGTATATCATGCAGACTACACACACACACACACACACACACACACACACACACACACACACAAATGCATAAAATAAAATGTCCCTTTAACTTTTCAACACGTCTCTCTAGCTATCGTCATGCCAGATCCTTACCTGACTCATCATTTGGTAACTTTATCATGTTTATGGGTATGACATTAAATTAATTTAAGGCTGGGTATGGGGTCAGAATTTAAGGCGGGGGGGGGGCATGAAAACAAACGAGGGTTCAAAGGGGGGGGGGGCCATGAAAATTCTGATGGTCTGAAAGGGGGGGGGGCTGATTTGTTTAGTTCAAAAGAAAATAAAGTTTTAGGTATACTGTAGTCTTGCTGTGATACAATCGAGAGAGAGAGAGAGAGAGAGGGGGAGAGAGAGAGACAGAGAGACAGAGAGAAAGGTTAACTCTCCCTTTGAATTATAGCGACAGTTCAGAAAATTAGTGATTGATTGTCAAATATTAACAATACTAACATCACAGAGTCGTTGCAATTAATCTATACAAACAATAGAAGTGACGTGGGTTTTAGAATGAGGGATGACAGTGACAATTTCTACTTTTGTTGTCTGACTAGAGTTGCGTAACACCTGTTTTGCAGCGTCTGATGTCAGTCAATCGATGCACCATCCTTGAGTCGAGAAACCTGTTGGAAGCGGGGAGAAGGTGAGGAGGAAAACTTATCATGTTACTAGTATGTAGTCACACGATGTTTAATCCCACTGGGATAGATGATTCCAGAGTATATCTTGTGTTAGTATCAGTATCACATAATTCAATAACTGGTGATTTTATGTTGTTTGATAGACATTGTAACTCTCTCTTGACGTGGGAAATTGTGTTTCCGAAGCACCACACCCGTACCGAACGTACGTACACAGTATGGAAACCTTACGTAACCTTTAGATCTTTTTCTGACCACAGGCTAAACAACCTCTCTATGGTCAGCTCATCATTGTCATTATTGTCTAACTGTTCTCATTAAATCCAGTTGAAATTATTCCTTTGTAACAAGTACACTAGTTCTTGAATATTCCGAATTCAAGTTCATCAAGTCGGTTTTTGAAGGAGTTACGTAACTGTTGCTGCATTGATGACTATTTCTGGCAGGTTATTCCAAGTAGCCTGAGTGATGACACGTTGTGAAAAAGAGTGCTTCATCAGATTGAGTCTTGCATGTTGTTGAAGCAGTTGCTTCCCACGGCCTCTTAGTCCCGTTCTTGACATACAGTCTGACTTCAATTTAAAAAAATGGTGATAATTCTGTTGGTAATATAAGGACTCCAAACAGGGCATGCAGAGTCTAAATGGCTTCTGACTAGTGACTTGTACAATGACAAAAACATCTCTGTATCCAGGAAGATGTACGCACGTCAAAAGTGCAATTATGTTATTAGCTTATTAATATGCTTGTCAAATTCAAGTTGGGAGTCAGTGGTTACCCCTACAAGCGTTGTATGTCTTTTTCTTCATCAGTTTGTGAGAGTTCTCTTCTTTGACCGTGCACTTTTATGCAAAGTATTACTCCCCAGAGTCATATATTTACATTTGTCGGGATGGAAGCGGAGGAGCCATGTATTTGACCAGTCTATGGGGTTATCTAAGTTTTGTAGTAATACTTGGTTATCATTCTCATTGTTAATACTTCTAAAGCTCTTAGTGTCGTCAGCAAAGAGAAAAACTTCTGAATCCACGGTATCAGGCAAATCATTGATGTACATCACAAATAGTACTGGGCCTACACTACCTTGTGGGATACCACCATAGGAGCGTGTCGTATTTCTTAGATTGTTGTTTTCCTGGTCTATAGGCTAAATATAACAATGTTTTGACTATATATTCCTACCTGTGAGGAATCTACTAGTATAGAGATTGATACATTTGTTTTCCTTCAGAAAAGTATAATCTAAGCAATAATACGTGCCCCTGTGGATACCACTGGTTATTGGAAGACAGTCTGATTGTTGATTTCGCTCAGATAAAAAGGCCTTTTTTTCCCAGCAAAGCATTGCATTGGTTACATTATATGTTGACAATTTATTACCGATCAATCGCCTATGTGGCACAGTGTCAAAAAGCCTTCACGGAACCCATGTATACTGTATTGACACCACACCCAATCATGTATTGTTTGTGTCCAATGATCAATCATGTCCAGTAGTTGTGGATCTGCCTTTAATAAATACATACTGCCTACTGCTGAAGAAGTGTTTATTTCGTGTGTACATATCTACCACTGCGTACGTTGATATACCGTCAGAAATAAAAACCTGTATTTTCACTGTTGGCTATGCAAATGAGATAAATTGACTTGGAATAGATCCTAATGCAAAACCAATCCCTGATGAAAATAAACAAATAAATTCATTTGTTTTTAAACACATGCGCGTCTTTCAGGTTGTTACACAATTTTTGAAAATTGCAGTATTTCAATTTTTTTTCGTCTTGACCATAGTAAATTCTGAAGTATCAAATAGCTATGCAAAGTAGTCGAAATCTATCAAATAACTATGCAAATTAGTTAGGTATTCTGTAAACAATTAAACAACACTTCAACTACTTTCAGTAGGTAAACATAATCGATCTTGATGTTTACTAATATATCGAAGGTATCTGATATTTTAAACGTTACCACTGGATAATTATACACTTCTATGAAACATTTTAAAAGTAAACTCATAACTACGTAGGTCATATTAAACTGACATCTGACCAGAAAAGCAAACTTACACAGATTTGTGTCTGCCTCCGAACCGGACGTGAACACCATCGCTATTGATCAGAAAATAGAGGATACAATAATGAAATTATTAATTCTAGATAGACAGCTAAGATATACTACAGCGAATTTAACAATACCGTTCAGCTTTTCTGTTTGATACAACCACGCAGAAACAAACAAGAAACTGGACATGTTACACTTTATAATAGCAAGATTGAATGAGTACAATTTCTTGCTACATTTTGTCTAAAGGAAATGAACTACACATATCACCATACAGACATCAAATGAACACCGCAAAGAACATTTCATGCGCTCTTCATCGGGTGTTTGATACTAAGAAAAACATTGACGCCGGAATGTCTGCATGGAGTTGCAATAAATTTAAATGGTTTATTTCATTTACCAAAAAATGCGATCTTGCTATTGAAGTGGCATATTATACATTTTCTTGTTGGTTTCTGCGTGGTTTCTACGTCAATACAATACATACTATACAGAAAACTGTTAAAAAGGGTACATTTCACATTTTGAGAGCAATGACGGAAGTTACGTACGATCAAATTGGCTCGAGCATATACACAACGAAGCCGCCTTTGTATATCTGCGTTGTCCTCCCCTGATGAAGACACAATATAACCTCGGTACTTTTTAGTACTCACAAACTGCAGAGGTTTGCCATATAGCAATACGCGGGGAATTCTACCCGGTTTCCAAGACTTCGGGAAAATAGCCATACATTCTGTTTTGGTAGTATGAAAGAGAATATCGTGGTCATTTCCATAATGCTCGCAAATACCTATCAATTTACGCAATGCTTTCGCTGAAGGACAGATAAAAACTAGATCATCTGCATAGAATAAGTGGTTTATGACAGTGTTTACCAAGTTACAGTAACATCCAGCGCGGGCCGACTGAAGCTTCGTACTAAGATCATCGACATATACAGCAAAAAGCTTAGGTGAAATAATGCTACCTTGTCGCACACCATTACTAACATCGAAGGGGTTTGACACTGCAGAAGCCCAACGTACAAAAAATAATTGTTTACTATACCAATAATGTAAAATGCGGGCTATAAATGATGGAATGCCCCTACAAATCAATTTTCTAAATAATGTCCAATGATTAATCCTATCAAAAGCCTTTGTAGCGTCCATGAAACACAAAAATACAGGTGTATTATGTCTCTTGTAAAAATCCATAATTTCTTTGAGTACAAAAATACACATATCTGTAGAGTGATTACTTTTAAATCCAAATTGTAGATCGCTGGTTTCAATTAAAGTTACAATACGTGATAAAATACACAATTCCAACAATTTCAAAATGGCCGTTACCAATGCGATAGGCCTATAATTATCCGCTGATGTAAGGTCCTTAAACTTGTCTTTCACAATGGGACAAATAACTGCATGCATAAACATCTCTGGTAAAAAAAACCATGGATGAAAAAGCTAGTAAAACACAAGCTCAAAATAACAGTAAGAATAGGGTCAGCATAAATCAGGTGCTCCGAGGCGATGCCATCATTACCACATGCTTTTCCCTTTTCAAGTTTGTTTACACACTCTTTAATCTCATTGGTAGTAACCATGAAAATCAACTCTGTCAAACGAGGACAAAACAAATGCTTTATCACAACTGTTTTTGACCGAATTAAGTAGACTCTCATAATGTTTTTTCCACATGTTTGCTATATTTCCATGACCATTACTACCACCCACACTGGTTGGAAGAGTGGAATGGCCACCCATCGTAATATGCCCTGAATTCCAAAACGTGAACCCCCAAGTGTTAAGTTATTGGCCATGGCATCAGCCCTAACTTTACCCTCATCTCTTTTACATGATCTAAGGGCCTGTTTAAATTTAGTACGGGTTTTCCACATGAATCCAAACAATGGGCCTGATTTGGGTCTGCCATTTCATCTCTGCCATTTACCACTCACATTTTGAAAGCATCCCGAGCAGCATTATGAAAGTTACGCACATGCTCATTCCATCCGGGAACAACATTGAAACCATGACTTATACTACATGACTTATACTATACATGACTTATGCATGACTTATACTGCAACGCGCCGCAACGACCATAGCGTCGCAGAGTAGGGACTTGGGTTTTGACCACGGAGCTGGAGGGGGGGGGGACCTGTATCTCGTAGCTCTAGGCTTTATAAAGTCTGTGTTCCCGTTATACAACATAGTCTCGTATGCAGTTTGTTCTTTTACTACAACACTGGCTGATCTAAAGTTATAAAGATTTGATAAAATATGTTATTCAGAACCAATTAGTTAGTGCAGTAAAACTCCATCTCAATATTGAAGAGGTTTTTTTTTTGGAGTTCTATGCATTACCATTATGAATACTCCACTGGAAATGTTAACTAGGTTACCCGGTACGACAATGGAATATTGTGGTATTAAGGGATAACCATGCTATTTCCCTTTTCTTGGCCCAGTCTCATTCTGGAGCCCATTTTTAAAAAATTAATTAATCAATTCAGAGAATGTGAAAACTGACATGCTAATTATATGTTCATATCACAAATTTGAAGAAAATACAGTGTCACTGAAATGTATCAACACGTGTTCTGCCAACCATAATATTGAAGACATGGAATTTTTTCTGCTAATTATACAGATTAGGAATGACACAAGAAAGAAAGTTACTGGATTTTTCAACTACTAACCATTCAACCATTCACACGAGGCAACAATTTTTGTGTATATCAACAATGGATGAATCAAAACAGTGGACAAAACACAACATGAAAACACAATACAAAGTAATTCCTACAGATATCATAAGTTCTGCCATGGTACCGTGATGCATGATCAGTCTGTAGAATGACACGAACTTACGATTCGCATTTTGGCTATTGGAACAGCAGGGAACTTGCAATCCAGACTGAGCACGCTCAGACGCAAAGTACTATGGGATTATCTGTGGTTATTGTAATACCTAACCTACTTTAAACTTATTGAAAAAAGGCCATCTCATGATACGAAACTGGTCGCAGATTTAAGCTAAATTACTACCCAACACGCTTGTGATACACTTTAGCCTATCTGTAGACTTCAAGGACTTAACACAACTACACGATTTCTGCTACATGTATCATATTAGACTGGCATTTTGATTTTCGGTCAGAGATGGACGAGCGAAAATATCAGTTAGGATAGCAGAAATAGTAGAGTCAGTCCCACACGTCTACATGTAGGCTAGATACACTTGTCGACTTTCATCATATTTATGTAATTTTATCCTGTCGTTCCAGTGTTAATGTTACACAAGCCGACTTTGCTGAAATGGACAAATACAAATTGATGTTGGGAATCTTGCTAGTAACTTCACCTGTGGGTTACGTACTGCTATTCTGGATGGATCTCAATATGGACATAAAATATGTCTTCTCTTCATCCAGGTTAGTAATTCACTTTAATTTTAATAGTTCGTCAAACACGGTTCAAGAACAGGAGGTTGCGACGTCGCAATTCTCAGAATGAGATGGCGGGCCTAACGACAACATAGGAACATTGAATTCAATAACTGGTATAAATATTGCCTCTATCTACAGAGGACACCGATATCACTGCGTTATAGAACTACGTCCATCCTTGGCGGTGACAGTAGGGAGCCCTCCACGACATTCTCAGGAGAGGGGAGTATAAATCAGTACGCAAACATCTCAATAATTACAGGTCCCGTGGTTGGTCAGATGAACTTGATTTGTTAAAGATAACGAGTCGATTGAAAAATCAATTACAATGAATGTTTTACTTGGCGAAATGATGAAATACGAGATACACAAATTAGTCCAATAGATGTAAATAATACATAATATTATATAGTTATCTGTCATATTTTTACCTTTAAGTATTTTTCCGTCAATTATTAGTAGAATGATATTCAGTTCTTTGTTCCTTTTCTTCTCTACTGTTATGTAAAATGTTTTGTGCGATGGGCCGAGGCCTTAGCATTTGAAATAAACTTAACTAACTTTTGTATATAGTTATAAGTTCAACTAATTTTCGTCTACCATTTCCTTAGTGAATATAGTTTCAGAATATGTTTAAATGTTATCGTATATCATAATATTTATTCTCGTCAACCAGGCTTATTTTTATACTATAATAACAGATCGAAAAAAACAACAGTTGGCCGTGACGGGGCGCCCTCACACATCGGCCGACCCCACCACCGGTGAGGGCGGAACGTCACGACGTATCTTACTGTCTATGTTGGACGGTGGTGAAAGAAGTTGTGGTTTACGCGATGTTCTTTGTAAATGAATAATTGTGATTACCATTATGTTATATAAAGCTTGCTGTTTCCATCGACCATAAGACGTCAGTTTTGATATTGACGTATGTTACCTTCAACTTAATATTTCTAAGGGGAGGGGACTTTGATGTGCATCGGAATCGAAGGTGCATTTACACGTACCTTCAACTCCATTTCATACTATGAAGTCCACATAATTACAAAGGAAAAGAACAGACATGAATTCAATGTTTGGCTCATGTTCAGCAAATCTTGGGATAAATTACATCTGAGTAACATCGTAACGAAATAAAACGGGGGATGTACTTCACACGGTGAGGATATGATTGTGTGTGTGTGTGTGTGTGTGTGTGTTTGAGTATGTGTGTGAGTGTGTGTGTGTGTGTGTGTGTGTGTGTGTGTGTGTGTGTGTGTGTGTGTGTGTGTGTGTGTGTTCTCACGTAGTAGTCCGGTTGTCGATATTCAGATTTTTGATTCATGTTTTCTGGCAGAAAGTTTTTGAATTTTTGTAGAGTTTGTGCTTGTAATTTGAATCCGCCAGGGTACACCTGTACCTACTACCTAGCCAAGTGCCTCCCCCATCCGCCGGGTTGAATCTACGTGACGGAGTGTATGTAAATATTGCGTTTGCTTTTGTTACGGATGACAGAATACAACTTTTTAATATTCGCTAAGTTTTGATGTTTTGCGAGGTCACCGTGAACTCTCAGCTGTCATGAATTAACACTTAGAACAAATGTTTGCATTGCGCGAATAGTATTCTTCCAAGATGACAACATTAAGTTATTAAAAGATCAACAGTGTCAAATAATGACTGATTACAGACAGTTGGAAGAACAATGACGTGATCACATTGTTTGGCTAGTTTTCATATTTGTCAATATCATTTGCATTGAATTAAGGCGATGGCAATACTTCCGTTTTAGTCATTTATGGTACTGATAACTTTATCACCCAATCATTTGAGTATTGTATATTTTATGTTTATAAGAATTTAATGGAATAATAAAAATGATGGATTCAGTCTTTGGAAGAGACGGTCCGAGGTCAGGAGCTTCGATCTGCTCCGTGGCCACTTCCAAATGATCCAGGTTAACCATGAACATTGTGTGTAGTCTGAGCTAATTCCCTAAAAGTCCAAGTCGATCCCGTGTACAGAGTGGCGAGAGAGAGAGTAACATTGAAGGAGGGTTACGTTAACAGTAGAGGTAACCCCCCTCAATTCGTTACATTGGTGGAAAAACCGGCCTTGGACTCGAAGGACCATTGTACGCGTAATGAGACAAATCTAAACTTATGAAGAAAAAACCACTCCGCTGGGTGAGTGAGAAATCGATGACTCGATAACTTTTCGAAAGGAAACTTTAATGATTATGTTGCAATGGTTGGAATTCAACTCGAACTAGAACTCGTAAAATATTGCAGTGATGGACTAAAGACATCTCAGAAGGAGAGATTGTGTTTCAAAACGTGGAATTCTGAATAAACAGACAACGCTAGAGACTTTGACAAACGTTGCAGCAGTGAAACCTTCAACGGGGACCGAACAGCTGACAGGCGATTACCATTGGAGATATCGCGTATCGGACGCTGATGCAGACCGAAGCAGTTCGCATGCATGTGAACTACGTGTCTAAGACTTTTGAAGGACAAACAACTCATTAATCATACGGTAGTAGATTTTTGCTAAAGATTGACATTATTTTATTCCTCAAACTCATTTCTATTCATGATCAGCAATTTTTTTACTGTGTGTACAGAGAAATGTGTAAGAAATATTAATTGTATGCTCGATTTAGCTTGACGATGAGAATTTTCTTGAAATCTATTTTCTTAACACAACCATTTCAGTGATGCTGTTTTACACCTCAACAGTCGCGTACAAGCAGAAAGAATACTAATGATGATTTTTTAGAGAAAATTTTAGTTTTAATAAGAATATTAATTGAAGTATGGAGTATTGGAAACTCCTCGAAGTTTTATTGACTCTGAGTTGTAGTGAGCCGAATACGCTACAGATAAATGCGTTGCTCACAAGTTGAGTCTGATTTTGTGATGTAAAGTTCCTACACAGTAAAGGAAGGAACCATGTTGATATAGTATTTTATTGAATCTGCTGTACAAGATAAATATTTGATTTCAAATTCGAGTGTAAAACAGAGATCCGACCGAAATGAGCTGTATTATTGTCTATGCAAAGATTCCTTTCAAATTCCGCAAGAATTTCTGAAATGCCTCAAATGCTAAAAACCCGTATGATAACTGCTAGTCCAACTTTTTTCAATCGTACACGACGTAAAGTTTTTGTTTTTTCACAAAAAAAGAATGACATCACTTGTTTAATGAAAATATCATCTATTTCTCGATTTTTGAGTTGTCATTGAAGAGTACCTGTATGATAGATTTTACAAGTCAAAATTCAAAAGGGTTTCATTTTTATCTGGGTAAAAGATAGGCACGGCTGTGTGAGTGATTGTATAGTCTGGCCAGACGTTGTATGGTAGAGGAGCTGTATGACTCTAAAGGTACTTCTTGAATAACCTCTCGCATTATCGTCAATGTGAAAAAGATAATCGCTGCAATTCCAATCTTTGAAAGTAAACTGCCTGTCTCGAAATCAGACTGCTGTTCAAGTAATGGGCACACATCCATAATATTCCAAGATTAATTTCTTTAATTGTTTGTACTTTTCTCCTTTTCTATCGATTTGCAAAATCATAAAAAGTGTTTCATTTATGAAAGGCAATTATTTTGAATATTTTAATGTGTGGCGGGGACGCCACACTTTGGGAAAAGGTGATAGTGTTACGGATGACAGAATACAACTTTTTAATATTCGCTAAGTTTTGATGTTTTGCGAGGTCACCGTGAACTCTCAGCTGTCATGAATTAACACTTAGAACAAATGTTTGCATTGCGCGAATAGTATTCTTCCAAGATGACAACATTAAGTTATTAAAAGATCAACAGTGTCAAATAATGACTGATTACAGACAGTTGGAAGAACAATGACGTGATCACATTGTTTGGCTAGTTTTCATATTTGTCAATATCATTTGCATTGAATTAAGGCGATGGCAATACTTCCGTTTTAGTCATTTATGGTACTGATAACTTTATCACCCAATCATTTGAGTATTGTATATTTTATGTTTATAAGAATTTAATGGAATAATAAAAATGATGGATTCAGTCTTTGGAAGAGACGGTCCGAGGTCAGGAGCTTCGATCTGCTCCGTGGCCACTTCCAAATGATCCAGGTTAACCATGAACATTGTGTGTAGTCTGAGCTAATTCCCTAAAAGTCCAAGTCGATCCCGTGTACAGAGTGGCGAGAGAGAGAGTAACATTGAAGGAGGGTTACGTTAACAGTAGAGGTAACCCCCCACTATTTGTTACACTTTTAACCAAGTATCGTCAACACTGAAAATGGGTAATATTCTCTTTCCTTTTCAGAAATGACATCTCAGCATTGAGGAAACAAGAGGGGTTACCAACTTGCAAGCCTTTTCATCAAATCGTCTTTCTCAAAACTCATAAGACAGCAAGTACCACTACAAATACTATTATACAAAGATACGGACTAAGACATCAGTTAATCTTTGCCCTGCCAAGTGGAAATCAAATATTTAATGAAAATAAATACTTCTCACGGGACATGTTATTCGAGAAAACTCCAAAGGAAAACGGTAGCGTCTTCAATATGTTAGCTAACCATTTAATATATAATCGAATTGAACTTGAAAAGGTTGTACCTAATGCTAAATACATAACGATTATTCGAGAACCAGTAAGCAAGTTCGAGTCTACTTTCGGATATTATGACGTTCCAAGACTGTTGCATCTTCGCCCAGATGTAAACCAACTGGAAACCTTCATGTCGAATCCCGATCTCTACTTCAAGAGATACACGTCAAGCATGAAGAACCAACTAAGAAATGGCATGATGTTCACTTTGGGATTCAACCACAAATATGACAACAATAAGGAAATGATTGATAGAACAATACAGAAATTGGATAACGAATTAGATTTGGTTATGTTGACCGAATACTACGATGAATCTTTACTTCTGATGAAAAAATTATTGTGCTGGGATTTTGACGATATTTTGTATATCCCCAAAGGTCATCGAAGTTTTAATAGACGTTATAAAGTATCAAAGACTCTGGCTGAGCGTATCTCCAAGTGGAATAATGCTGACGTACAACTGTATAAACATTTTAATGAAACGTTTTGGAAGAAAGTGGAAGACTATGGTCCAGATTTTGACAAAGATCTGAAGAAATTTCGTGAACGGCAAAATAAATTTTATAACGAATGTGTTGATCCAACCGAAACGAGACGTTATCAAAATCGTGAAGATGCTCTGATCATGAGAAAAAATGTAACAGTGCGATGTGAACTAGCTTTCTTTAGAGTTCATAAGTTTCACACAATGCTAAAGAAGGCTTCACTTGGTAAAACGACCATTCCAGGCGAGTTCCTTTTGGGTTCGTCTAGCGAGACAACAACAACAACTCATGCTCCTGTTAATTAAATGTATGTGTGCCTAAAACGAAGGTCCAATCACATCCATGGTCTGTCCGAGATCTCCGAATCAACACTGCACCTAGGCCCGAGCATGGATGTGAGATAGTCCTGCTTGCAGACGGAATAATTCGGGATTCGATTCTGACAATTATCCCTCCCTGCTTACAATGGAATACATCCATTTAGTTTCGCAGTTAAAGTTGACCTGGGATAAGCAAATATATTTTCAAACTAGTAAATAACAACGTAGATGTACCGACAAGAGTTTACAGGTGTATCCAGAGCTCAGTACAAGAGAGTACATCATGTTAATTGCCTACTAGCAATGATTACTGTGTTACCATGGTAACATAAATACACGTTCTGAAAACTACTATTATAGGAACGCGGGGCATATATTGTTGAACGATGGAGTACACCACAAGTGGACAACATCGTCGTAAACCATGCCTCTTTACGGCGGTGATGGAGCACATCTCTACTGAAGAACATCGTCGTAAACTATTGTCATTTTTACGACAGTGCTGACTGACGAAAGATGGGTCAAAACAATTCTTGCCAATGGTGCTGAGGGCGTAGATAGTGAAAGATAATTCGAATATTCCGTCTTTTCGCAGATGACACGAATTTATTTAAATTTATCAAAGATAATAATATGAACCTTACCCAAACCAATTCTGACTTTCAAAAGGTCTATGATTGGTGTCAAGCAAATAAACTTATGATCAATGCTGAAAAAACAAATTACATGATTATTAATACACCCCACAGGAAAATCTCAGTTGAGGGTAATATAGGAATAGACGGAAAGGAAATACAGTGTGTCATGCCATTAACCTAGCTAGGAGTTACTCTTGATCGCAATCTTACCTGGAAATCACATATCCAAAATGTTGTTAAAGCTATCACCCCAAAAGTTGGACTTATTGCACAGTTTCGACACTACATATATATACCGAAAGCCATTCTTTTGTCATTATATTGTTACGATCCAAAATATCGTATTTCGGAATTATGGGAATAAATTCTACATTTGTTTTCGGCATTGTAGGCCACAGGTCAGAAATAGACTGGCGATGACGAATCTGGGCAAACATGATGTAACTGAAATTCACATGATTGGTCAGAGAAAAGTATATAACTTTTATGATGGCATGATCTTATGGTGTGATTTTCTATTTTTAGTCTTTGTGTAAACTCCATTGTATTCGAAGTATACTTAAGATGAGAATAAAAACATCCAGAAGCTCTTGGGTAGGTGATTCTGGCAAGCCGAAATCTCCTCTCAGTCGTGACTAATTCTCGACTTGGACCTGAACGATCCCGTACGAGAGTATGAGAGTGTGAGTGTTAGAGTGCAACGTTAGAACTATCCATATTTATATTGTTCAATTCTATGACTCGCAACAATATAACACACTCATTTTACCACACATTACTTACTGCCTAGAAATATGGGGTAATACCTATGCAACTGCCTTAAAATCCTACTTACTTCAATAAGTGTGTGTGTGTGTGTATTTATCCTGCTGTTGTTGTTGATGATGATGATGATGATGTTGTTGTTGTTGTTGTTGTTGTTGTTGTTGTTGTTAATCTTATTTATTCGTTCATGCAAAGCGATATTTTGACAATTATTGTTATCACATTTTTTTTATTTTTCCACTACCCGAGTTTCACTCAGTATTTTGTGGGCTAGACTAGTTCTGTAGAACTATTTCTACAACCCCCACCAGGTCCATGGAATTACTGATGTATTTGATTGAATAGTCTTTGACTTAATTTAATTGATATATTTTGTTAATTTATTTGTTATGTATGTTTTTTTTTAATTTCCTGGTGAAATCAATAAGTGAAAAAAAGAGAAATATTGAGCAGTAGGTTTGTGTGACGTCGATGTGATTCAGCTATGCTTCACCACGATAGTGTTACACTATTATTTATGACCGGGGTGGGGGGTTCGGAGGAATTGCTTCGAAAATCCAGAAAATTTGAGAAACCCCTCTGCTTGGCTTGAAACTTTTTCATAACTCCCCCCCCCTTGACTTAAATTTTTACCGTAAACCCCCACCATTTGACAGTTTGTTCTTGTAATTTGAATCCGCCAGGGTACACCTGTACCTACTACCTAGCCAAGTGCCTCCCCCATCCGCCGGGTTGAATCTACGTGACGGAGTGTATGTAAATATTGCGTTTGCTTTTAACCAAGTATCGTCAACACTGAAAATGGGTAATATTCTCTTTCCTTTTCAGAAATGACATCTCAGCATTGAGGAAACAAGAGGGGTTACCAACTTGCAAGCCTTTTCATCAAATCGTCTTTCTCAAAACTCATAAGACAGCAAGTACCACTACAAATACTATTATACAGAGATACGGACTAAGACATCAGTTAATCTTTGCCCTGCCAAGTGGAAATCAAAAATTTAATGAAAATAAATACTTCTCACGGGACATGTTATTCGAGAAAACTCCAAAGGAAAACGGTAGCGTCTTCAATATGTTAGCTAACCATTTAATATATAATCGAATTGAACTTGAAAAGGTTGTACCTAATGCTAAATACATAACGATTATTCGAGAACCAGTAAGCAAGTTCGAGTCTACTTTCGGATATTATGACGTTCCAAGACTGTTGCATCTTCGCCCAGATGTAAACCAACTGGAAACCTTCATGTCGAATCCCGATCTCTACTTCAAGAGATACACGTCAAGCATGAAGAACCAACTAAGAAATGGCATGATGTTCACTTTGGGATTCAACCACAAATATGACAACAATAAGGAAATGATTGATAGAACAATACAGAAATTGGATAACGAATTAGATTTGGTTATGTTGACCGAATACTACGATGAATCTTTACTTCTGATGAAAAAATTATTGTGCTGGGATTTTGACGATATTTTGTATATACCCAAAGGTCATCGAAGTTTTAATAGACGTTATAAAGTATCAAAGACTCTGGCTGAGCGTATCTCCAAGTGGAATAATGCTGACGTACAACTGTATAAACATTTTAATGAAACGTTTTGGAAGAAAGTGGAAGACTATGGTCCAGATTTTGACAAAGATCTGAAGAAATTTCGTGAACGGCAAAATAAATTTTATAACGAATGTGTTGATCCAACCGAAACGAGACGTTATCAAAATCGTGAAGATGCTCTGATCATGAGAAAAAATGTAACAGTGCGATGTGAACTAGCTTTCTTTAGAGTTCATAAGTTTCACACAATGCTAAAGAAGGCTTCACTTGGTAAAACGACCATTCCAGGCGAGTTCCTTTTGGGTTCGTCTAGCGAGACAACAACAACTCATGCTCCTGTTAATTAAATGTATGTGTGCCTAAAACGAAGGTCCAATCACATCCATGGTCTGTCCGAGATCTCCGAATCAACACTGCACCTAGGCCCGAGCATGGATGTGAGATAGTCCTGCTTGCAGACGGAATAATTCGGGATTCGATTCTGACAATTATCCCCCCCTGCTTACAATGGAATACATCCATTTAGTTTCGCATTTAAAGTTGACCTGGGATAAGCAAATATATTTTCAAACTAGTAAATAACAACGTAGATGTACCGACAAGAGTTTACAGGTGTATCCAGAGCTCAGTACAAGAGAGTACATCATGTTAATTGCCTACTAGCAATGATTACTGTGTTACCATGGTAACATAAATACACGTTCTGAAAACTACTATTATAGGAACGCGGGGCATATATTGTTGAACGATGGAGTACACCACAAGTGGACAACATCGTCGTAAACCATGCCTCTTTACGGCGGTGATGGAGCACATCTCTACTGAAGAACATCGTCGTAAACTATTGTCATTTTTACGACAGTGCTGACTGACGAAAGATGGGTCAAAACAATTCTTGCCAATGGTGCTGAGGGCGTAGATAGTGAAAGATAATTCGAATATTCCGTCTTTTCGCAGATGACACGAATTTATTTAAATTTATCAAAGATAATAATATGAACCTTACCCAAACCAATTCTGACTTTCAAAAGGTCTATGATTGGTGTCAAGCAAATAAACTTATGATCAATGCTGAAAAAACAAATTACATGATTATTAATACACCCCACAGGAAAATCTCAGTTGAGGGTAATATAGGAATAGACGGGAATGAAATACAGTGTGTCATGTCATCAACCTAGCAAGGAGTTACTCTTGATCGCAATCTTACCTGGAAATCACATATCCAAAATGTTGTTAAAGCTATCACCCCAAAAGTTGGACTTATTGCACAGTTGCGACACTACATATATATACCGAAAGCCATTCTCTTGTCATTATATTGTTACGATCCAAAATATCGTATTTCGGAATTATGGGAATAAATTCTACATTTTTTTCGGCATTGTAGGCCACAGGTCAGAAATAGACTGGCGATGACGAATCTGGGCAAACATGATGTAACTGAAATTCACATGATTGGTCAGAGAAAAGTATATAACTTTTATGATGGCATGATCTTATGGTGTGATTTTCTATTTTTAGTCTTTGTGTAAACTCCATTGTATTCGAAGTATACTTAAGATGAGAATAAAAACATCCAGAAGCTCTCGGGTAGGTGATTCTGGCAAGCCGAAATCTCCTCTCAGTCGTGACTAATTCCCGACTTGGACCTGAACGATCCCGTACGAGAGTATGAGAGTGTGAGTGTTAGAGTGCAACGTTAGAGCTATCCGTATTTATATCGTTCAACTCTATGACTCGCAACAATATAACACACTCATTTTACCACACATTACTTACTGCCTAGAAATATGGGGTAATACCTATGCAACTGCCTTAAAATCCTACTTACTTCAATAAGTGTGTGTGTGTGTATTTATCCTGCTGTTGTTGTTGATGATGATGATGATGTTGTTGTTGTTGTTGTTGTTGTTGTTAATCTTATTTATTCGTTCATGCAAAGCGATATTTTGACAATTATTGTTATCACATTTTTTTTATTTTTCCACTACCCGAGTTTCACTCAGTATTTTGTGGGCTAGACTAGTTCTGTAGAACTATTTCTACAACCCCCACCAGGTCCATGGAATTACTGATGTATTTGATTGAATAGTCTTTGACTTAATTTAATTGATATATTTTGTTAATTTATTTGTTATGTATGTTTTTTTTTAATTTCCTGGTGAAATCAATAAGTGAAAAAAAGAGAAATATTGAGCAGTAGGTTTGTGTGACGTCGATGTGATTCAGCTATGCTTCACCACGATAGTGTTACACTATTATTTATGACCGGGGTGGGGGGTTCGGAGGAATTGCTTCGAAAATCCAGAAAATTTGAGAAACCCCTCTGCTTGGCTTGAAAATTTTTCATAACTCCCCCCCTTGACTTAAATTTTTACCGTAAACCCCCACCATTTGACAGTTTGTTCTTGTAATTTGAATCCGCCAGGGTACACCTGTACCTACTACCTAGCCAAGTGCCTCCCCCATCCGCCGGGTTGAATCTACGTGACGGAGTGTATGTAAATATTGCGTTTGCTTTTAACCAAGTATCGTCAACACTGAAAATGGGTAATATTCTCTTTCCTTTTCAGAAATGACATCTCAGCATTGAGGAAACAAGAGGGGTTACCAACTTGCAAGCCTTTTCATCAAATCGTCTTTCTCAAAACTCATAAGACAGCAAGTACCACTACAAATACTATTATACAGAGATACGGACTAAGACATCAGTTAATCTTTGCCCTGCCAAGTGGAAATCAAAAATTTAATGAAAATAAATACTTCTCACGGGACATGTTATTCGAGAAAACTCCAAAGGAAAACGGTAGCGTCTTCAATATGTTAGCTAACCATTTAATATATAATCGAATTGAACTTGAAAAGGTTGTACCTAATGCTAAATACATAACGATTATTCGAGAACCAGTAAGCAAGTTCGAGTCTACTTTCGGATATTATGACGTTCCAAGAGGGCTGCATCTTCGCCCAGGTGTAAACCAACTGGAAACCTTCATGTCGAATCCCGATCTCTACTTCAAGAGATACACGTCAATCATGAAGAACCAACTAAGAAATGGCATGATGTTCACTTTGGGATTCAACCACAAATATGACAACGATAAGGAAATGATTGATAGAACAATACAGAAATTGGAAGACGAATTAGATTTGGTTATGTTGACCGATTACTACGATGAATCTTTACTTCTGATGAAAAAATTATTGTGCTGGGATTTTGACGATATTTTGTATATCCCCAAAGGTCATCGAAGTTTTAATAGACGTTAGGGCGGCCCTTTTTATTTTTCTGTTTCTCATCTCCCGACCGACCCTAATTTGCAGCTCCGACATCAGAAAAAAAAAAGTTTTTTTATTTCCGACCGACCCCTGAGCACAGCAAAATTGTAAGGTTCCCCATGGCGTCTTAGGCCAGTTCTGCCGAGGCCACGACCTTGCGACATTGGCCCCCTAATTATAAAATTACAAATGAAGCAATAATTTCCCCACTTTGCGTCGCTTTGGCGCATTCATTTTACGGCAGACATCAAAATTATCTAAGTCCACGGCCGGACCAGGTCAGGCTCTGACTCGACGTGAATCCCACAAGAAGTATACTGACTGCGTAAGGGAAAGTTTTGTTGACATCATATAAGATACAGTGACAACGCGCAGTTCTATTGTTAACATAAAAAATGCCACAAAAAGATCAACTTTGATAAACTTAATCTACAAATTAAAACATTAGAGGGATTAGATGATTAGATGAGACATCGAAATGGACGTCTCTCGTCACATGTTTTGTCTACTGTCACTGTCGTGACCTCTGACCTACTCACTGACGTGTGCGAAACACTGAACTTGCTACCGGAACATCTATCTGCCATGCCATGCCACAGCTCAGAAGCCTTCGTGAACCAAATTTATGGGACAGGTTGTGATTTTCATTTGTTGATGGGTTAAATTAAATGAGTACATGTGTATTTTGATTCCGAAAAAGCTGTGTTAGGGGATCGTGTTGCATGATGTTGACAGTGCTAGTGACACATGTGAATGTTGGGCACTGAATCAATGCGTAATCACTGGCATGGCCACTATAGACGGCCGATGCATGTGCGCCCGGTCAGACATGAAGAACGAACTTGTTGTGCAAATCAGAAAAAAAATAATGTAATATTTACAGAGCATCCCAACTTTGACTTTGTTGATAGTTTTAGTTAAAGATTCAAGTTCTGAGTTTCCAGGACACCTAATGTCAGCTTTCCGTATCATTGCAAGTTTACGGTACGTAACTATGCTGTCATTTGATATAGCAGGACCAAATCATGATACACAGCCAGTAACGGTTAATTAATAAAAAATAAATTATTTTAAAGTTTGTTTGACTATTATTTGTAAGTTTTTCGTTCACATTTGGTACTTTTTAAAGTCAGGGATTTTTTTTCTTCAAAATGTCATGAATTTGAAGAGGGAATGATAAACACAGCAGTGTACTAACAATTTTAAAAATGAAACAAGTGGTTACAAGTTTAGGATTTCTCAAAGTTTTTATTCAATCATATGTTCACTGTGACTTATTTTGAAGTTGGTCATTGTCCTTGTCTGAAAAAAGGGAATTATAAATTTTAGCACTGCTATTCATTGATATTCAGATTAAAAATTGTGACTACCTGGCTGTCCAATCTTTCTAAACAATATATCATTCATATATATATATATATATATATATATATATATATATATATATATATATATATATATATATATATATATATATATATATATATATCTTAATTGCCTTCTTTTTCTAAGGTGTAGTGTGTAGTACACAGTTTTCAAAAAATAGCTTACCATGCTTACTGGGAACTGTTATTATGAATGGAATTTTTTTATGTTGTTAGGTAATGGTCTATACGTAATGGAATATCTCAGACCACAGTATCTCTATAGTGGTCTGAGATAATTTATATGAATATTTCATAAACAATAATAATTGACCCCACTCCCTGTCAAATGACACCACTTTTTGGAACCAAGGGGCCTGTGTCCCCACTTGTTGGAAACCTTGGCAGAACACCGCCGTCTAACCCCCCCCCCCTCTCACCCACCCACCCACCCAACCCCTTTGTTACGTCAGAGCAGCATGTGTCTTTCATCATGGCAGAAGCCGTTGAGGTTTGATGAGGGACAGGGCTCAAAATTAATACTGTCACGCGGTACATTTTGCTGCAATGCAATAATAGCTCAGAATATTTCCATCATTTTCAAAATTATGCTTAAAATTGGTAAAAGTCATACTGCATTCCTAATTTCTTGACCAGTTTTTAGCTTTAAATCAGTTGTATTATCAGGGAAATGACCGACTCCATAGCGTTTCATGACCCATGACATGCATGACCTTTGAAGACATTCCGATGTTTACATTATTACTTTTAATTACTTTTAAACAGTAAATCCCAAAGGGGTTCTGAGTTCTAGAAATGTTTGAAATGTTATCTGGTGGATTATTTTGACAAGTTCACACTGAAGAAAAATGTTTCATAGAAGTAATGGTTTATATAAATGAAAATTCATCTAGCACACTGATGAAAATCACGTACGTGTTTCAAAAAGTTACATACTAAAGTTCAAATTGGATAACTTGAAAACATTGTTAGCGATGGCAATGCCACTTTGATTAATAGGACGAATGTATTAGTACTCCTGATAAAATCACACAATAGTTCATGGCTACAGATATACACCCATCAGGATGATAAGTATTTAATCATCTTCTTACAAAGTTGTTCTACAGACTTGTCAACCTTGCTAAAATGAAGGAAAGAGACTTGTAACAAGGAATTCAATAAAGAGAAGAGAAATGAAGTTGTATAGAGACTAACAGGACAGAAAGGACAGAGAATAGAACTGAAAAAATACATTTTTTTTTCTTGCCCCCCCTTTTTTTTTATTTCGCCCGCCCGACCCGCCTGACTATTCCATTGGAGATGAGAAACAAAAAAAAACAAAACCTCACCCTTATAAAGTATCAAAGACTCTGGCTGAGCGTATCTCCAAGTGGAATAATGCTGACGTACAACTGTATAAACATTTTAATGAAACGTTTTGGAAGAAAATGGAAGACTATGGTCCAGATTTTGACAAAGATCTGAAGAAATTTCGTGAACGGCAAAATAAATTTTATAACGAATGTGTTGATCCAACCGAAACGAGACGTTATCAAAATCGTGAAGATGCTCTGATCATGAGAAAAAATGTAACAGTGCGATGTGAACTAGCTTTCTTTAGAGTTGATAAGTTTCACACAATGCTAAAGAAGGCTTCACTTGGTAAAACGACCATTCCAGGCGAGTTCCTTTTGGGTTCGTCTAGCGAGACAACAACAACAACAACTCATGCTCCTGTTAATTAAATTTAAATGTATGTGTGCCTAAAACGAAGGTCCAATCACATCCATGGTCTGTCCGAGATCTCCGAATCAACACTGCACCTAGGCCCGAGCATGGATGTGAGATAGTCCTGCTTGCAGACGGAATAATTCGGGATTCGATTCTGATAATTATCCCTCCCTGCTTAAAATGGAATACATACATTACTTACTGCCTAGAAATAGTGTGTGTGTGTGTGTGTGTGTGTGTTTATCTTGCTGTTGTTGTTGATGATGATGATGGTGATGATGATGATGATGATGATGATGATGATGATGATGACTTTGACTTTTCACAAAAACCTTTATTTACTTGGTTAAAAATACTTTACAAAAGAATAAACAAAGTGCCCGTTTCAATGGCATGGAAAGAAATGTTCAAAGTCTTGGGTTCAAGTCAAAACAAATTGACAATTGTGAAGAAAGTGTTCATGAAACTTGTCATTATTTCGAATGTACATCTAAGGAATCTTCTTGTATATACAGCTGGCTCTGTAATCTTCAGCTTTTAATTATATGGGGGCATGACTTCAAGTCATGTCGTGTTGAAAAAGGACAGGTTTATTGTAGTTGTCGGCATTGTGTATTCCAATGTACATCCAACGATTCTTCTATATATATATACAACCAAATATTTGACTTGAGCTGTAAGAAAGCAGAATGGTAAGTATGTGTGTCCCTGCCGACCATTAGGCTGACTGCAGTGACAGTTACGATTAGTTCCATGGGTAGGGCGAGGTGGGAGGGGGGAACAAATCTCAACGTGTCGGCACAGCCTCGTGAGGAGTACGATGCCCAGAGCTTTTTCTGGTCAAGGCCGCAATAGCGAGTGGCCTGTACTTGACAGCAGGTGAAAGTTATACATTTGTTGTGTTGATTCGAGACAACAGCTGAGTTGGTTGTGATAGCTTGTTTTTTACCAGAAGAGTAGGTTAAAATGCAAATGTACAGGCCACTCACGCAATTGCGCAGAGTGTGTGTGAATGTTCTCTGAATAAAAGTAATAATAATAAACAAGGCATAAAAGTAAACAAAATACACGGAGGTACACGTACACGGTTGCCGGGAAGCAGTACTGACGAGCAGAGAAATAACGAACATAGTGATATTATTTAATGATATCGGCGAATACAAGTGTTTCGTCTTCGATCGAAACGATTGCATTATTTATGCACCAATTAGTTTCAAAGGTATTGATACTGGTGTAAATTTTGTGGTACACGTAGTCATTTGAAATTCGGTGTTTCACGCGTGTTTTGAATAGTTTGTTTACGTCGATATTCGAAGCTTTGGTTTCTTCATTGATTACCCTCCTTCTCGAGATATGAATGCTGGTTTTAGCTGTAGTGAGGATGTAGCTCAGTAATGCATGAGTGTTTTTATCAGTGCGACCTTTGTGAAAGGGTGGGCCTAAAACGAACCACCAGTGAATATTTTTGCCTTCACTTCCCATAAGTTTGTGCCAGATGTTACGGAGAAGTTTGAAAAGAGGTATCAGACAAGGGCACTCGAGGAATATGTGAAGAAGATCGTCTTTATCATTACAGAATACGCAGTTTGCAGTATTGGTGACGCCTAATCTATGCATGAAACTACCTGTTGCATACGCCCCATGTAACACTCTCCATTGTAGATCGCCTTCACGTTTCGTCGTAAGATTTGTATAGCAGGATTTGAAATCTGGTTTAACGTTTTTTGGTATGGAGAGGATGTCTCTCCAGACCGTGTCAATGCGACTTCGGTTCTTAGTGTAGAAGTTAATCATAATGAGACATTTGTATATTGATCCTTTTGCAGTTTTATATAACGGGCAGTTTAGAAGGATGTCTTGTTCAGGATTGTCGAACACTATTTCGAAGTAGTCTGGAGATACGTTTTGTTTTACGTTAAGGTCAACGTCTTGTTGGAAAGACATTTTTATTTTTTCTGTCCATTTAGCTGGAATTGAAGACTTTAAAGTATTTATGTATTGTTCGAGTATTCTGGTAGAATGAATTGATATCTTTTTAAGATATGTCTTCGTCATCAAGTATGCTTGTATTGAGGCACCACACGGGGTTTTTGTTGCATACATGTTGTGAGGAGAGGTTGAGTGTAACTATACAGTGATCTGAGAGGTTGTTTAATGTAGCTATGGACACATTTTTTATTTTTGTTGTCAAGGCTTTGTTTATATAGAAGGTGTCGATTCGAGATTTGTGTTCCCCCCGTTTCCAAGTGTAGTTGCGTTTGTTTTTATGAAAGTAACGCCAGGCGTCGGACAATTTGAAGCGGTGATTTATTGATGATAGCAAGTGTGATGATTTTAGGTGAGTTTCGGTTTCTGAGGTTCTGTCTAAGTCTGGTTTCAGAGTGCAATTAAAGTCTCCACCAATGATGATTGTGTCGTTTTCAATGCTACTAACGAGTTTTTTAAGGTGTGAAAAAGTGTAAACGTTCCTCTCCATCGTTTGGAGCGTAGACATTGATAAGATGACAAGTCTGATTATTGATGTTTAAGTGTAAGTGTAGTAGGCGACCATCGATTACGTTATTACAAGCGATCAAATTGTACTGTTTATTTGGTGCTAGCATTATTGCCACACCAGCAGAGCTACTTGTTCCATGTGAGAAGTAAATCGGTGCGCGCCAAACGAGTTGCCACTGAGCTTGATTTACTAAAGTTGAATGTGTTTCTTGAAGAAAGTAAAAGTCGACGTTGTTGTGATTTGATTTCAGGTGTGAGAAGATATTGTAGCGTTTCAGTGGATCAAGACAGCCGTTAACATTCCATGTGATTGCAGATATAGAGCTCATCACGAGTAGTGTAACAGCTAGGTTAAGAAGTGTTCTATTGAGTTTGTGATCCATTAACTATGGTTTGACTTGGGTTGACCGTTGAGTCTTTAAGAACATATGAAGTTTTACAAGAACTCTTTGAACACGCATTTTTTGTTGATTGGAGAGGAGTGAGGATCGGCGTAAATTTTGAAATGATTTCGCAAGAAGTTTTGTATCTTCGCAGTATTCTTGGCATCTTTCTATAACTTTTTTGGACCCTTTTATTTCCTCAAGAAATTCTACAAGGGCGGTTGGTTTTATTAGTTTGTATTCTGATATTTCTGATATGTCTGACAGCTTTGATGCTATTGATTCGCTGTCTTGATCATCAGAATTGTAGCTTAGAATTTCAAACGAATTTTGTGTTTGCACTTGAATGTCTTCCATTGAAGTTTGCGTATCAAAGAAAATGTCTTGCGACGAGCCTAGTTTCGAGAAAGGCGTCTCGGAAATAACAAGGGAGAGAGGGGAGGCAGAGGAGGAGGAAGAGGATGAAGGATAGTCAAAGGAGACTTTAGGTATAGAAGAGAGGGATGGGGAAGGAGGGGTTCGTACCCTCTCTTCGTCGTTGCTGTCTTTGGGATCTTGTATATTGTCTGTTTGTTCGTTTGAATGTTTTGTGCTGTTCGTAACAATGTCTTCATTTCGACTTACAGAAAGTTCGTTATTTTCATTTATTTTGTCATTGTTTCGTTGAATTGTGTCCACGTCATCTGTCGTTGTTGGTTCACTGTGTTGTCTGACTCGTTTTCTTTTGGTTGTGGTATTGGTGTGCGATGTAGCATTTGTTTGTAATTCAGAATTTACATATGTGCTATTTTCATTTACATAACTATTTGGCTTAGGTATTTCAGTGACGCCTTGCATTGCTTCGGTGTCATCGGTATTTGCATTTTCATTGTTGTTTCTTGTTGATTCGTTTGTTTTATCTGGGACTGTTTTATCGTTATTTGCATGTTCAAGTTCAGCATCTATTGATTCATTGACAAGTTGCATGTTTTCTGTTACAGTATATTTATCAGTATTATCGTTATTTTCTTTATTTGACGAATTTGTTTTGTACGGACAATTTTTTCGTATGTGACCTTTGTTGCCGCACCCAAAGCACCGTAATTCGTCCATGGATACGTAAATAGGATATACTCGTTCTTCATATTTTACATGTATAACTCCGTTAATGGGGACATCATTATTCAATAAAATGTAGACTTGTCGTCTAAAAGACATGACATGCTTGAGGGAAGCATCTTTACACCCTAGAGGAATGGCTTTAGTTTCACCGACAACTCTGTCAAACCTTCTCAATTCTTGTTCTATAGATTCGTTTGGTATAAATGGGGGTACATTTGAAAGAACGAGTTTCACTGCCGGTTTTATCATGTGCTCCACCTCGACCATTTCGTCGTCAATGGCGAAGCTGCTTGAGACCATTTGTTCAACATCCTCTAGTTTTGAAAGAAAAACTACTACGGCCTTGTTCATTCTAGAGGCAGCAGCAATGTTTCCACCACCTATGATGCTTGCTACTTCCTGAACATAGCGTTCAACGGGTATACCATCAATGTTACTGCATCGTATTGCATGTTTTCGGGTCAAGCCACGGAACCGGGGGTTTCCGCAGGTGGCCATCTTGTCCACCTACGGGTTCCGGCCGTGGCAGGGAACGAAACGAGAACTGACAAAATACACTGTAGCGACCACAGAACGAGATTAAAACTTAGCTGAGTGGCGTTACAGAAATGTACTCACGACAGCTTGTGTCTCTCTGTAAAACTTACGGCTTCTTGAAAGGCGTAAACCAGAGCACTGGCGGAGCGTCACCAACACACGTCCTTCCAATATGGCGGATGATGATGATGATGATGATGATGTTGTTGTTGTTGTTGTTGTTGTTGTTGTTGTTGTAAATCTTATTTATTCGTTCATGCAAAGCGATATTTTGACAATTATTGTTATCACATTTTTTTTTATTTTTCCACTACCCGAGTTACACTCAGTATTTTGTGGGCTAGACTAGTTCTGTTGAACTATTTCTACAACCCCCACCAGGTCCATGGAATTACTGATGTATTTGATTGAATATTCTTTGACTTTTTATTTATTTGTTATGTATGTTTTTTTTTAATTTCCTGGTGAAATCAATAAGTGAAAAAAAAGAGAAATACTGAGCAGTAGGTTTGTGTGACGTCGATGTGATTCAGCTATGCTTCACCACGATAGTGTTAGACTATTATTTATGACCGGGGGGGGGGGGGGTTTCGGAGGAATTGCTTCGAAAATCCAGAAAATTTGAGAAACCCCTCTGCTTGGCTTGAAAATTTTTCATAACCCCCCCCCCCCTCCTGACTCAAATTTTTACCGTAAACCCCCCCCCCCCACCATTTTACAGTCATGGCATTCCACAACAAATACACAAATTGAGGTTGAGTGTTCCATTGAGACATCCATCCATCCATCCATCCGTACGTACATACATACCCCGGTACATACATACATACATACATACATACATACATACATACATACACACACACACACAAAGAAACAAAGAAACAAAAAAAAACCCTGAATTTTGGGAGGGGGTTAAAACTAAGAGAGCTATCTGGTGTTATTTTAACACATGAAGGTGATAACAATACCCTCTCCTGATCACAATTGTAATTTTAATTCAGAATAATAGCCAACACTAGAAAAATTCTCAAAGCATAGTTGCATGCTTTACCATTTAAATTTAGGAAGAATTACAGTATTCTTATATATTCATTTCATGTAACAGAACGCCAAGTACTAGTATCTGTGTAATGAAAAGTTAGTTATATATTACCATATTCTTTGTTTTTAAAATGTATTTAATATTTATAATTAGCATTTACCAGTTATAAATATCTATGCAATGACACCTTCCAGAGATTTTCACCATATTATCCCAGTATCTGGTATGCTTTTACTGACTGATATATAATCTACATCTTGATATTCTAGATGAGTTGATCTTTTGCCCTCCTGTGCTCTCTCGCCCTCTCTCCCTCCCCCCTCTCCCTCCCTCCCTTCCCCCCCCCTCTCTCTCTCTCTCTCTCTCTCTCTCTCTCTCTCTCTCTCTCTCTCTCTCTCTCTCTCTCTCTCTCTCTCTCTCTCTCTCTCTCTCTCTCTCTCTCTCTCTCTCTCTCTCTCTCTCTCTCTCTCTCTCTCTCTCTCTCTCTCTCCCCTGATTTTATCACAGCAAGACTACAGTATACTTAAAACTTTATTTTCTTTTGAAATAAACAAATCACAATAACACCAGAAAATAATGTCAGTAAACTGCAAACCTTGCATTGATTATTGCAGGATAAAATGATAAAATATTGTACAATCTGTCTCAAGTTAATAGTACATTGCATCGCATGGTATATAGATGACGATTCTATAATACACTATGTATATTTTATTTGGGCCAGTGTGCCCTCTAATGACAGCCAAATTTTGTTGTTGTGAGTCAAAATGAGAAAATGGCATTTCTTGTGAGTCACCACATAGTATAAGAGATAGGGGAACACCGAATTTCGGTGCATCACTAGAAATTGTGTGCATCTGTGGTGAGTCAAATTGGCTTAGAGGGCACACTAATTAGGGGGGTATATGCATATGGTGAATTCTGAATACTGACATTGAAGACAGGAAATCCATATTACCAGATTATATGGTGAATAGTAGTATACACCTTGTATATCCCATTAGACAGACCCTTACCAAATTATAAAAAAATCAAAACTTAAAAATTAATTCATTCATCAAAGATATCATGATGGACTTAAACCTATCTGTGGTGGTGGGTTAAATGATACTGAGAGAAATTGTAATCTAATTTTAAGTTTGAATACATATCGTTACGGGAAATACTAGTTATGATGGGAACAAAAGTCAATGACTAAATACTAGGCAGGAATATCTTTCACTGTTGTCATACACATAATACAACCAGCGACGGGCAACCAGTTTATTTACTTTCCCTGTTCGTAACAAGTTTTGCTTGTAAATGCTTGCCTGTCACTTGCTGTACCATAGCTTAGGTTGGTGGAGGGTTTATGGTTGTACATATAAATCTTGTCTGGACAAAAAAAAATGAAACCAAGCATAGCAAGGCTGTTGTTACCATCATATTGAGGTAAATAGTTGTACTTAGTGAGTAGTCTTTCTCTCAAATGTATTTTGGAAATAGAGATATTTGCTCACATTGGTTTTGTTAAGTTTGTTTACACCAAATGTTGTCTTGGTTTGTTGCTTGTGAAGTTGGCCTTAGATCAAAACTTTCTTATTTCTATGGAATGCTATTTCTATGAATGCTGTTCTTTCAATATTTTGTCAAATACAGCAGTTATGAAAGTCACCATGTGTGTTTATGCACCATTTAATATCAATATGTCTGTCTCTACCTGTCAGTGTCTGTTTGTTTGTATATCTGTCCGTCTGTCTGTCTGTCTGCTTGTCTGTCTCATCTGCCTGCCTGCCTCACCTGTCTGTCCATCTGCCTGTCTGTCTACCTGTCTGTCTGCCTGTCTCAATCTAGTGCATCATTTGTTGATATTCTTTGATAGTTTGTCCAGCGATGACCAATTTCTGTATTTCACTTGTTCCTTCATAGATTTCAGTTATCCTTGCATCCCTATAGTGCCTTTCAGCTGGCATGTCAGTTACATATCCCATTCCACCAAGGACCTGCATGGCCTAGAGGGATAAACCAAACACTTATAATCAAGGTTCCTTATTCCTATGTTATGTTTTCTGTGTTACACTTAGTTTAAGACAACACATGTGGTCAAGGACAATATACCAGTAACAACTGTGAGTGTCCACTTCCAGAGGTTGATACCTAAAACAACATATTTTCTGATATACTCCAACGGGAACAAATTATGTGTGATTGACTTCTCTTACAAGTCTATGTACAGACTGGTCAGATTGTTTTAAAAACTGCATACAATTGTATACAATGAAAGACAACAGAACTGGTTGACAACAGATATATAGACTATTTCTTTTTGTTAAAATTGTATACGACATTTGAACTTACAACTGTATGGAGGTAATGTTTATTCAAGAGGTGGGGTATGATTTACTATTAGAGCTATGTGTCATGTCCTTCACTATGGTACTTCTACTAGTTCTAGTGTTTGTAAGTGTACACTTAATATTTATACACTAGTGAAAACACGAACGACACAACACAACACAATATGACACGACACGACATGAAATGACACAACATGACACAACACAGCACAGCCCAACACTACACAGCCCAACACAACCCAACGAAACCCAACTCAACTCAATACAACACAACCCAACTCAACCCAACTCAACCCAACCCAACAAAACCCAACCCAACCCAACCCAACACAACACTACACAACACAACCCAACACAACACAACACATGTCGCTTACCTGATGAGCAACTCTTGTTGCTGCTTCTGATGCTGCTAACTTAGCCATGGCAGCTTCCTGTTAAGAAAGATGTATACATTGATAAAACAGGATATCTATACACATGGAGGTGTGGGCTGCTTCCTCCACAATCTATATATCCATCTATGCATCTAGGTTATTAAAATGGCGCCCTCTAGAGATACCTTTGGCTCCTGTGCCTTACACCTTATCACACAAAATATATATTGAGTCGACTGTCTGATTCTTTCCTATTTTCTCTTAGTTCTATTAAATTTAGGTTATTAATTATGTTTGGGGAAATCGTAATCTCTAAATAGAATCAAACAGACGGAAAATAAGGATATCTGAGGACTTGTTCCTGAAATTATTGTGAAATGCAGTCTTTATAACTATTAATTAATACTAGAATCTGACACTGATACAACTAATTAGACACTGTTATTGAAAGATGTGATCCATACTGTCCTGTTGAGCATTGGCTTTTGAGTGATTTCTAAGCTAATAAATCATGCCCTTGGGAGGCCTATATTGCAGATGCTTGAAATTAGGTTCAAGGTAGTGGGCCATCCTTATTTCTCACCCTAACACAATAGACCTAACTCTAACCTGAATACAAATTTATATCTATGGTAGTCAGTCCCCTTCATATGTTACATAGTATGTATATACCACTCATAGCTTACTATATTGGTCTGTAGTCATTTACAAATGTATATACTACCTATTGACTTTGTTATGTGCACTTTCACTGGCAAACATGCCAGAGTCATTATGGCTGAGAAAATAGAAAATGATGGCAAATCTAGAGGAAAACTCAAGAGTGGAATTCAAGCCTTCATCATTCTGCTTTGATGTCACAAGCATACCTTGCCTATGAGCAAACGACAAGCCTCAAACAAGCACCAGTCACCAAGAATTGATGGTGATTGACTTCTGCCCCACTTCTGCCTCACAAACAACTAATAACACTGAAGGCGTAAAGCCTAGATGTTGGCCATCAGGAATACATACCTTACTAAAGGGTCTATCCGCATCTTTCAGCATAGCTGATTTCCATGTTAGTAATCTGGCACTTTCTATTTGGACTTCCATCTCAGCTAGTTTCAACTGTATTGCTTGTAACTTAGCGATGGGTCTACCAAATGCCTCTCGTTTCAATGAATACTCTGCTGCACAATCTAGAGCTGCCTGTACAGTGTCAAACCAAACAGATAATATGCTTTGGTGAAATCTTACTTTTTTCAAACTTGACAACGAACAAGATATTTACCGAAAATTGTTAAAATACCAATAATTAGACATTGTAAATGTGAATTGGAGGTCTATTTTAGCTATTATAGAAGTAGTATTAAGTGGAAATTGTGATTTTTTGGGCGCATCATTTTTTTGGGTTCTGACACAGAAATCAATTTGATCGGATATATTGCAACATACTGTGCTACTATACAAGTATGTTTATTCCAAAGGGGAATTCAATACTGTTCAGGGTGTATGTGAATATAAATAAAGAATCATTACATCTAGCAAAACAGTTGCAGAAAGTGCAAATAATATTGTGACTTCTATATATACAATATCTACTTACCTGTGCAATACCTAGAGCCTGACCTGCAATTCCTATCCTGCCAGCATCTAAAGTCATCTAGTGGGTAAATACAGAGGAAATTTATTTAGATTTTAGTTATGTTTTGTGATAAAGAATTTACCATAGTATACATGTAGTTATCATCATCATCATCATCATCATCATCATCATCATCATCATCATCATCATCATCATCATCATCATCTTTGCCGCCACTGCCAATGCTATCACAACCACCCCTACCACCACCACCAGTACCACCAAAACAACCCCAATACCAACACAACCAGTACCACCACCACCACCACCACCACCACCAGTACCACCACCACCACCACCACCACCACCACCACCACCACCACCACCACCACTACCACCACCACCACCACCACCACCACCACCACAGTAACATCACCACTGATGACAAATTTAGTTTGTAAAATATTATTCATATCACACAGATGACATACTGACGGCACATGCATATACATTGAAAACAAAATTGAATCAGACAACATTGTATCATGCTTGTTACCTTACATTATATCACATCACGTCAGGTCAGGTCAGGTCAGGTCAGGTCAGGTCAGGTCAAAGTCAGGTCAAGTCACATACATCACATCACACCATTTTGTATTCCCTATTGGTTAATAATTTCTGCTACATCTTGTGCTTACCCACAGTCATCACTGTAACTCACCATTGCAATTTTGAATCCAAATCCTGGTTGACCAAGTAAGTTTTCCCTGGGGATTTCTGCATCTTCAAATATCAGATATGTAGTTGAGGTAGCTCTAATTCCAAGTTTATCTTCTTTCTTGCCGAGAGATAGTCCTTCTGTAGGCTTTGGTATGATAAATGAACTTATACCCTATAACGAAAAATAACAAGAGATAGTCTAAGCCCCTTAGTAGGATTTGGTACAATGATGATGATGATGATGATGATGATGATGATGATGTTTATGGATGCTGTAGATTACCAGTATATCCTTATATGATAGTGGTATATCCTAATATGGTAGTGGTATATCCTAATATGGTAGTGGTATATCTTTATATGGTAGTGATATATCTTTACATAATAGTAGTTAATCCTAATACGAGTGGCATAACTTTATATGGTAGAGGTATCTCCTAATATGGTAGTGGTATATCCTAATATGGTAGAGGTATATCCTAATATGGTAGTGGTATATCCTAATATGGTAGTGGTATATCTTTATATGGTAGTGATATATCTTTATATATTATTATAGCAGTTCATTATATGAGTTGTATAACTTTATATGGTATGGTATATCCTAATATGGTAGTGGTATATCCTTATATGGTAGTACTTTATCTTTACATAATAGGAGTTCATCCTTATATGGTAGTGGTACATCCTTACAAGGTAGTCATTCTTCAACTTATCTTAGTTATTACTTGCTGACCATCTAAAGACCAACTCCTATCAATATCCCATAAATCAAACATTTTTGTTGAAAGACAAGTAAACAGGTCCAGAAATGAATCATAACATACATATGGACATAAAACTGGTGTTAAAAATGAGTGAAGGGGTTAGTCATTATTCAACTAATAAGATGAATAGAAATGTTACCAGTCAAAATTTTGTGTACATACTTTTTTTTTCAAAATTTAGCAAACACTGACTGAAAAGTGAGAGGGCTTTATCTATTACCTTGTGTTTTAATGACTTGTCTGTAGTGGCAAAGACTACAGCTGCTTCTGACTCATAACCATTGGTAATCCAAGCTTTGGTTCCATTCAGTATCCAACTACTTCCATTCAAATTAGCTGTAGTAGATGCTGCTCCTGCATCACTACCGTTACCTACAATATAAAAACCAAATTATTAGCATTCAAACTACCTGTAGTAGATGCTGCTCCTGCATCACTACCGTTACCTAGAATACAAGTCATTGAGAATGACATAGTACCCGCTATGATTGGGTTTTAAGGAACATGAAAACTGCGCAAACAAAATGGCTGCCAGGCAGCCATATCAGATTGTAACATGAGGAAAATGGATATGCACATGTATGTCATAAAACACTGTCCTAATACCAACTTTGAATGAGATCTGTTCAAGCATGTCTGAGTTTTTTTTTTTGGCTTTGGACATGGAAAATTTGCAAACAAAATGGCTGCCAGGCAGCTATATTGGATTGTATCATGACAACAATGAATATGCACATGTATGTGATAGAACACTGTCCTAATACCAACTTTGAGTGAGATCTGTTCAAGCATGTCTGAGTTATGGCTTTAGACAGGGAAAATTCGCAAACAAAATGGCTGCAAGGCAGCCATATTGGATCGTATCACGAAACAAATCGACATGCATATGTATGCCATAGTATGTTGCCCCTGTACCAAGTTTGAAAAAAATCGATCTCAGCATCTCCAAGAAACAGCTCTGGACGGACGGACGCACGCACGCACGCACGGACAGACGGAACCCAATCCACATGTCCCCGTCCGGCAGGGACTAATAAAAACCACATTGTTAGCCTTCATACTAACTGTAGTAGACACAGCTCCTGCATCACTACCGTTACCTAGAATATAAGAACCAAATTGTTAGCATTCAAACTAACTGTAGTAGACACAGCTCCTGCATCACTACTGTTACCTAGAATATAAGAACCACATTGTTAGCATTCAAACTAACTGTAGTAGACACTGCTCTAGTCTAGCTGCTCGACCTCGGGTGTTCTTCTGATACAACAAGTGACAGAAGGTTGCTTTTAAGGGTGCGAGTTCTAACCTGAGAGTGAACTCTGTGTGCTTATCATATCGTAAGAGTGAGCATCGTTTACATAATGTGGCTTAGTTTGGCTTAATACCTACCAGTATATGCAATTCATTTTATAGTAATTGAAGTAAATAGTACATGTTGGATGACAGCAATTGGATGTTAGTCTTAATCAACAAGTCAATGTTAAGGAAGGCAAGTGAGTACAAATGACCGAAGATCAAACGGCAATAACATTATGTAATACCAAACCTTCCAAAATTTAAATGGTCATGTTTGAGGAACTCATGAACTTGAAAATAGATTTCTACATATCTGATGATATACCATAAGGATTCAAAAATGTGAATTCTGTAAGGCCTCGAATTTTGGAGTTTAAAGGCATTAAATGTGACATGTAATGTAACAGCATAATGTATCTTCAGTACATGTATTTAGTTTGGATGCCAATGTGGTCTCGAGTAGAGTGTGATTAAATCATGTAGTAGCGGAGTAAATCGTAAGGATATCGTATAGGAACTAGACTACTTCAGTATGTATGCTATGGATAGCATGAAGACAGAAAGGGACTCGCACACAACTTGAGGTCTGGGGTTGGTTTACAAATACAAATACTGGTAAAAATCTTGTTTGTTCTGTCTTGTGGTCATAATCCACTTTTGTCTCTTTAAGCAATACAAAATATCAGTATTGAATCATACTTGCTTAATTTTATGTCAGCATACAAACTTTATTTTCCAGTGTATATATCATACGTGATGTGCAGGTATTGAATCAGTGCCTGATGTTATCAAGAAGGTGAATCATTTTTAAAACCAAATATACATGCTTGATTATATAACATCTTTTTGACTTGCTGCTGATAAGATAGACATAAGCCAACTCAGTGTATGTATTATGCTAGTCTAGTTCCTAGTCTAGTTACACCTTCATTCACAGTATAGCCAAAGTCCTTACTCTACAAGTCCTGAGATGCATGAGATGCAATTTAAAATTCATCCACAGCCACCCACACAGTCATTAACATCATGTCTTTGTTAAATCAATCACAAATTTTGAACCAATAACACAGTCCCTCATAAAGTTAGTGTTTATTGGGGCAGTAATATGTAATATCCAAATATGGTATATTTGTCAGCTCAGGATGCTACTTATACACTGTTTATGTCATTACAATAGTTGATTGTATGAACAACTTTTTGTGCTGATTGAGGGACTTGTGGTTTTGTTAGAGATCACATTGGATTCCAGACTAGTATTATGCTTGTACAAGTATAACTTTGCTATTCCCTAAAGTTTTTCTTCATTCATTCACAAATACTTGTAACCTAAGGTTTTTTTTGTCATTACACATCTTTGACTTATAGCAACAAAACCCATATTTTCCTCAGCTAAAAAAGAAAAAAAAACTTTTGGAGAACAATAATATCTACTGATGGCTCAAAGAAACATTTTCATCATAATGGGCATAAAAAAATAATTTTTGTGTTCCTGATAACATGGCCTCAGAAAATACGGTAGGTAGGTTCTTTTTAAATGTTTTTAGTTTTGAAAAATATTGTTTCAACCCAAAAACCAAATGAAATGTTGGTTAGAATACCCTAGTCTGTAAGGTACGCCGTTATGGGGTGCCCTCACACATCAGGCCCTAGTGAGAGGAGGCCGGTGAGGGTGAAATGTCACGACGTATCTTAGTCTAAGAATACCCTTCTGTGATACTGATAGTTTGATGAAATATATACAGACATCACTGGGGTAAGAAAACACTTGCATAAAGGTCAAAAAGACAAAGAATTTCTTTTCTTTTTGTTCTGAATGTTTAAAATGTTTTGTGTACCTCGACAGTAGTAATAAAAGCTTTGCATTATGATTAGTCACATAATCATTTTGATACCAGTATACACACGAAAAAAGTTTTTAGAGTCAGCAGCTTAAACTAGGGTCGGTCAGGTTATTGGAAACACACAATTTATTTTATATTTGCCTTATTTTAAACATATGAAGAACAGTTGACATACCGGGTTCACTGAGTCCAAAACAACCTACTCTGTCTCCGTTTACAAATGGTGTGATATACTGCTCCTTCTGTGCTTCATTACCAAACTGTAGGATAGGAGCTAGATAAAGACTCTGTAAAATCAAAAGTAACCTCAAATTACAGCAGGAAGCTTTGACAGCTCATGCAGCAGATTCACTCAGTGACTAGTACACATGTATGTCCTATATACTATGCAAAGTTTTTTGGTGGTTTTACAATGACTGCGCATGTGCATTCTATATGCTATGCGCATTCTTCAGGCGGAGGGCACTATCTTCAATATCACTGTGTGGCAGCCGGTCACAAATGAATCTACCCTGCGCGAGCTTACAGGCTTTGCCTAGTTATGATATCAGATTGTAACACTACATGTACAGATATATAATTGGATATTATGAAACTGGGAAATACTGACATTTTTATGTAACATTACCATATTCCACATTAATTTACTCTTTAATGAGGGCTGTTACAATGTTTACATGCTATATTTAGTTTGAGTAATGGCTGTGTTGTCCAATCTGAAGGGTTTTAGTCTTACAATACAAATTATGTTATCATTATTATTATCATTATTCACTTTATTTTTATTTGAGATAATTTCAGCCAGACTGGCTAATCTTCCAATTATTCGAAATTAAATAAAAAAACATCACGTACAGTATAGACACACGCACACACACACACACACACACACACACACACACACACACACACACACACACACATGCGCACACACGCACACGCACATGTGACAGTGTTTGTGTCTTTGTTTGTACGTTTGTGTGTGTGTGCGCATGCATGCATGCATATGTGTGTGTGTGTGTGTGTGTGTGTGTGTGTGTGTGTGTGTGTGTGTGTGTGTGTCTCAGTGTATACCAGTGTTTCTGAAGTATGTCAATGTTACCAGATGTCCCCCCCCACCTTCTAGTACAGTACTTGAGATCGGAAACCATAGCGACGGAAGACACTATACTATACACACTGTTTAACCACCTTGATATGACCTATTATTTTACAGAGTAAACCACATAACAGTTAACCTTACATTATTTACACTCATGATACATCCACATGAAGCACAACCTCTACTGATTTCTTCCATTGCTATAGCATAGGCTAAGTAATCCAGTCCAGTACCACCATACTTCTCAGGTACAATGATTGACATTAAACCAAGCTCTCCCATTTTCTTCACCTGTGAAAAAAATAAAGAGAGAGAAAAATAGTGGTGTTAGTTCTATTACCAGCAATTTGGGCTGCCAGACAAAACTTATAAGTGTACAACTGTACTAGTATAGTATGTGTTTTGCATAGGAAAACCAGAGTGACACTGAACACACACCATATAGACTAGTAAAGGTTGAAGTCCACAAAATGTCCATCTTTCAAGTTGTGGTCACTTACATGTAAAGGCATGGATATTTCTTATAGAGAATAAAACTTGTTCAGCAGGATATCTTTGTTCTTATAGAGAGTAAAACGTACTTGTTCAACGGGATATTTGTGTTCTTATAGAGAGTAAAACGTACTTGTTCAACTGGATATCTTTGTTCTTATAGAGAGTAAAACGTACTTGTTCAACTGGATATTTGTGTTCTTATAGAGAGTATATCTTACTTGTTCAACTGGATATTTGTGTTCTTATAGAGAGTAAAACGTACTTGTTCAACTGGATATTTGTGTTCTTATAGAGAGTAAAACGTACTTGTTCAACTGGATATTTGTGTTCTTATAGAGAGTAAAACGTACTTGTTCAACGGGATATTTGTGTTCTTATAGAGAGTAAAACGTACTTGTTCAACTGGATATTTGTATTCTTATAGAGTAAAACGTACTTGTTCAACTGGATATTTGTGTTCTTATAGAGAGTAAAACGTACTTGTTCAACTGGATATTTGTGTTCTTATAGAGAGTAAAACGTACTTGTTCAACTGGATATCTTTGTTCTTATTAAGAGTAAAACGTACTTGTTCAACTGGATATTTGTGTTCTTATAGAGAGTAAAACATACTTGTTCAACTGGATAATTGTGTTCTTATAGCGAGTATATCTTACTTGTTCAACTGGATATTTGTGTTCCTTGTCCAACATTCCTGCAATTGGCTTCAATTCATTGTCTGCAAAGTCTCGGCATGTCTTCCGAAGCATATCATGTGTTTCTGGAAGATCTATCAGTGAATGCACAGAGCACTGAGTCTGACATACTGCGGAAAAAAAGAAAAAAAAAGGTGTCGTAACATCCTATGGTATATCAGTGAGACTATGATCATGAAAAAGTGATCATGAAATTTGTTTGTAACTATTTATAACTGTACGGTTTATTTATGTTTTAGTTTTTAATTCTCAGTACCTGAAATAGAATATTACTGCCTAGGTGCATCATAAAAATAATGAACATTCGATTTCTTGGTCGACACCATACCATATCCTCCAAGCGCTTCACATACATTACTATAGGCGCACTGAGAATTAGTCAACCTTCCTGTTCTATTTTGACCTATTGGCATGGGTTAAAATACTATTGCAGGTACCGAGAATTGTCACTGCTGTATATTGACAAAATGAAAAATTTCCATTTGGAGGCATACTCTTACAGGGTGTGTAAAGTTACAGATGTTACAAACATCCATATGAACCTACATTGTAAAGTCATGCTTGTGTGATATAGAATGGTATTTTGTGAACAAAAATTACATCTACACACATGTAGATCCACCTGTGAACAATCAAAGATGGCATATGAAAGAATTAGTTTAATTCCTTATTGCAACAATCAATACATAGAAGGGATCAACAGTTAAAAATAATATTCACCTCATTTACTCTATAACTGTTAAATTTAAAGTATTACAAAATTTGGTAAATAAAAAAATTAGTATCATTTGATAGCTTGACATGGTAAAAACTTAAAATGTATTCTTTCTGACTATAGTATACATGGGACACTTTAATTAAAGTTGTCATATTAATGTTTTGATACTTAAAATGTTGTTTGTTAGCCTTTGTTTTTCTTTTTGGTTCCTTGAGTCACTACCAACACAATTCATATCAAGTGGTATTAAAGTGGCCATATGGATGAGAATTTTGTATTTATTTTGGATTTTTATTTGATAAAACTGCTTCACTATGTTTTTCTACTTGAAAAAATAATGCAAAAGAACATATACTAAGTCCATGTTCATAACTCAATACACTGCAAAAAGATGCAAAAGGATTAAAAAGTTTGTTATTGTACGTACAATAACAACATTTTACACATTGTTTAACAAGAAAGAGCTGTCTTCTTGACACTTCTTGACACTGATGATAATTCAAAAAAGATGAAGATATTGATATGTTATGTTGGTAGTCTGCTGGTTGGAGTTGTGACCAGAAAAAAACCCATTTAAGTGGGATGACCATGTCGACCAGTTGTGGCAAAAAGAAAATAAAACCGCAAATCATTTCTATTGTCTAAATGCATGTAACGGGTGGAAAACCTGCAACTCGGCCAACTGTCTGAACAGTGAACGACTTGTGACGAACTTGTAGACATGTTACGCCCTAACTGTGTAGTGAGTTCCGTCAGTTCGTCATTATTCCAATATTTATTAAACTGATATGGATATAATGATTTCCAACTTGTGGAGCAAATTTTAAGAACAAGCCAACAGAAACGTTACGTAAAAAAATGATGCCGAGTTAAGGGGGGAGGTGTCAAATTCAAAAAGTCGATAGATTTTTCTTATACTTTGCATACCTAAGCAGTGATATCTGAATATGTAAAAAATGCAAAGAAAATACTATGTCACCACCTTTGTTTTCAAGATAATGACCGTTTCTTGTATCTACACATATTGTTTTGGGTCAAAATAAGTAGATATACAACAATTAACTACATCACAATTTTTGACCATTAAAGATTATCCCTGGAGCACTTAATGAACTTACATATTTTAGTGCAATGTGTATTATGTCCAGACATATTTGTTTGTAATTTCTTTTCATTATTTCATAAAATGCTATGTTATTTTATCCCCAGCTGCTTTACGATTTTTAAAGAAAAATGTAAGAAAACTGCAAAAAAGGATAAAAGTCTGTGATAGATTATTTTTATATGCTGTATGTGTACAATGTATTATTCCAGCTATTTATCAATGACAAAATAATAGTGGGTCACCACATCCGTTTAAATTCTAGAATTGAAATTGTAACCCCACACCCCATCTAAATTTAGACATTTTTGACAGAATTTTTTAATGAAATATTGTTGAATTTTGACAAAAATTAAAATGAGCTTGTTTAACTTTGCACATGTGTATAATGTACCAATGCCTCTTCATAATTATACAACAAAAATCATTGTGTGTATGCTAACTTTAAAATGCCAGTAAAAGATGTTAACCCCCACCCCATCAAAATTTCAACATTTTGAACAAAAATCACTTGACATTGTATAATATTGGAACACACAAGCACCAAGGTATATTTCTGTCAGTTCATATGTATGATAAATCAACTGAACTATTCATGTGTAGAGTTTAGGTATTTCTCCCAAAGCCAAAGTGGCCATAATATTCATAATTATGACCCCTCCCCCTTCCAAATTTCAACATTTTTGGACACAATTCACATGAAATTTCATAATACTGGAACACATGGGTGCCAAGGGAAAGTTCTGTCAGTACATAATTATGTATGATAAATCAACACATTAGGGGTGTCAATAGTTCAATGTAGGATAAAAAGCTAAAAACATTTAGTCCCCCCCAACTTAATTGGCCAAAATTAAAAATGTCCATCCAATTTCAAATCAGTATGTAGTAATACACGTACTATGAATACAAAGCCTGTATGTAGTGAGGAAAAATAGATCTTTTGTTGACACTTCATTTTAGTGCTGTGCTATAGTGAAAATTCTTCCATTTCTCAATTTAGGGGATATTTTTAAAAAAGAAATAATTGCATGTTTAGGGGTACAAACAGACCCATTAAAAAGTAAAATCGTTTCTGTAGGATGAGAACTAGACAACTAAAAAAAAACACCCCAAAAGTAAAAGAATTTAATTTTTCATCCTACATTGATTTGAAATATATATTGATCTTGCACCATATATCTCATTCTCACATTGTTGAAACAGTTAAATGTTGATTTCATGTAAGGAAATTGCTAGTGTTATATTCCGGAGTGTGGTCACTATGAAATAGAAATAACCACATCAGTACCTGTTGATCCACTGAACCCGGCATGCAGTATACGTACCTAGTCACATGATAAAGTGGCATTGCACACACTGTGAGGCCCAAAAGCTACACTACTAGATGTATTTATTGATTTTGGGTAGAACCCCTCATTGAAATCTTATTAATTTTACCATGGGTACTTCTTTCATGGGGAGACAATGTAGAAATGTAGATAGTTTTTATACAACTTGTATGATTTGTTGCAATTTGAACTGTAGGCTTTATGTATGATATGTAAACACTCAATAGAGTTAGTGTGACTAGTGACATACTATAGTTGGCGAGACAACTGAAAAATAATCTATATTTGGTCGAATACATCTACTGAAAAACAAACTATAAATTCAGTAATTTTAAATTGGCAGGACGTTACTATACTGATACAGGGATGTGTAATGGCCGGGGGTTCCATTGCTGTCCACGACCGGTCGCACGGTCATGGCCCAGTGAAGAAGAAGTATTTTTGTTTTCACTGTCGATTGTCAACAATTGGTCATACGAGAAGTAGCTTTTTCACTTTTTTTTCTCCACGATCGGTCGTACGGTTTCTAATAATTATCATTGTTGTTTTTCTTGTAATGACAAATATGGTTTTAGCACCGATGGGACATCAATGGTTTGAGAAAACGCGCACAAACAATCAAATGATTGACCTAGGGCTACTTTGACCCCATCAATCGCCTTCTAGCTCTGGTGACACTGCTGACCTATCGAGCGATATACTTCCAAAACGACATAGAATCAATCTGTATAGCAAATCTGGTTACCATAGTAACAAAGCAAAACCCAAACAAAGTACTCCATTTAATGGCGATATGGAATTATGGCCAGTATGTAAATTTCATGTGAATACCATACAAGTCATTGTTTTGGAATAATGCAATTTAAGTTTCCAAGTGTCATGTCATGTTAATTTCATTTCGAGCAGTCGAAATCAAAGCAACTAATAAGGAGAAGATTAAAAGAAAATGTTTTTGCTTGTTTGTACGGGGGGGGGGGGTACTCAGAGTCAACTTGGATGACTTGTGTAGAAGCAAACATTTATGACCTGGGGGTATCTCACGTAAAATATCTTGGATGTATTCAGACGTTACGGTTAATCGTGCAATAGTTCGCGAACTCGTGTAATTCTAGCGTCAGACACCGGGCGTGGTGTTATCTTTTTAATATGGCCGACTCCAACTTTTCTGTTTCGCACGTCAATGTTTTGCTTGACCGGCAATATAGGGAGCGTGGTTGTTCATACATTTCATCAAGTATAATTTTATAAGACAGTTCCTCTTTAAGTCATGGTAGTAAAGCTGATTTTCTTCATAAGGACTTCTGAAACTCATACGAAATTACCTTCCGTTCACCCTAAATCTTCAATTCAAGAGTACGTACAGCGATCGGAAAACATAATTATAACACTTCACTTCACTTCCAGACACGGGTTTGTTTCGCGTTCGAATGTTGACAACAGCGCCCGTTTCAGTCTGCGCCGAAAGTTGCGTCGTTGACGTAATTCGAATTTGACACCTCCTACCTTAAGTTGACGACAACGTGTAAACATGGAGTGATTGGAATCACCGGTGCGGGTGGCGACGTGTACGACGCGACGAGTATGATTTATTTGTATAGATGGTCATATAAATTAGTGCATTACATTTACGTAATGTTAATGTTCTCAGAATAAACTTAACGTCTGTGTCTATATTAAACTGTCTCCCTTACCTGCACTGCGTCTAGCTACCGAAGCAAGGCACCGGTACAGAGATCCCGTTTTTCTCCAGAGGGCCGCCATTGTGAATTTGCGTAACGTTGGAGTCAAAGTTCAAAGTTCAAAGAATGATAACACGATATTAAACGATATCAAAATAGTTATATTAAAGTGTAAAGTATTATATCTTTGTGATAATCAAAGGGGCAATTACAATATTCCACAGCCACGATTTCAATCAGTTGTCATACGCCCAATATCTCTGACTTGGGATTGATTTTTTGGGGAGTTACGTATCATGACCAGTGCCTGCTGCAAGGTGGCGCTGTCGTGAAACCCGAAGCTAGCCTTTGCAGACTGTAGCCTTTGAAACGTTTGAAGTTACGAACGAATGAGTAAAGGCCGGCGTAAAGTCGTAAAATACGACTTGAAAAAATTAAATAGCATCATTACTAAACTTTGTATTGGGAGATAAGTTATATGAAATTTATAAGATGGCTCTTGGAACCTGAATTTTTTTGTAACGATAATGAAAAGGTGAAATTATTCCGGTAGTGAATGCAGTGGTATAGTCAGGGAAGTACCAAATACATGTAAAAAAAACCTTGAAGTATCAGAATGCTGACAAAACGGGCATATGTATCGATGTCATTGATTACTCCCCCACCAAGACAAAATATTCGAATAAATTTACTCTGTTTGCAATGTTTATACATTATCACGATTTGTGTGATGTATGGAATGGGGTATACCTCCATGGTATAGTAGACAACGGGGATGGACATCATGGCATAGAATACAGAGAAAAGAGACAACAGAGTGCTACTATACCCTATCCTTTTTTCCCTTTTGCAAAAAAATTATCGCACAAGATTAGCAAATGATTTTTGTTTGATTTGACTCAGAGATATGGTTGACTGGTATTTTAAAGGTGAATCGTCCAACGGGAATAAAATAGAATGAACATGCAAATATTATTGATAAATATCGGGCATATATGTCAAACAAAATACATGTACATTACCTAGGCAAGCCTAGTAAATCTGTCTGTCTGTCTGTCTGTCTGTCTGTCTGTCTGTCTGTCTGTCTGTCTGTCTGTCTGTCTGTCTGTCTGTCTGTCCGTCCGTCCGTCCGTCCGTCCGTCCGTCCGTCCGTCCGTCCGTCTGTTTATTTATTTATTTATTTATTTATTTATTTATTTATTTAATTATTTATTTATTTATTTATTTATTTATTTAACATAGTTCTTTCATTAATTCCCCTTTCCCATATAGTGAGTATCACGGCCATGTATAGCGCTGTACTTCCATGTTGTGTAAGATTTTCAAATTAGACATACCAACAAAGCTATGCATACTTTAAAAATGACAAATTTATAACAACTTCAAAATACTTTAGTAGAATAGTTTATTGTCATCTGAGGCCATAGGCAAATGTGACTTTACATAATTTAAAAGAATACAGAATACAATCTGAAAGGCTGCAAAATACTGACTTATAAACTTATTAGCATAATCAAGACCAAGCCTCTAGACATGAACATATCATTTTTACCAATACATGCCTATATTTCAACTCGTAATTTCATTCAGATATTTTTCTGGTTCTGACATGCTTTTGAAATTATGGTAAATTCATTCATTCATTCATTCATTCATTCATTCATTCATTCATTCATTCATTCATTCATTCATTCATTCATTCATTCACTCACTCACTCACTCACTCACTCACTCACTCACACACAAACAAACACATACACACATACATAAACACACACACACACACACACACACACACACACACACACAAATGACGTTTGCAATGGCCAATTTAGGTTCTCAGAATTTATCTGCATATTGTCAATATATTGGCACACATCGTTGTTATGTGAGAGTGGAACAGTCTATTACCTCGAGATATATGTTTAGCATTCCATAGACATATAACCCCGTTGCACCCTTTATATACAATTTCTAGAGCTGCTTTGTTTAGAGCCATTCTCTATTCAGTGTCTCGCGAAAACGAAGTAATAACTCCTTGGCATGGAATCCCAGGCAGTTTCATAAAGTTGTGTATTCTCTTTGTTGTTTCTTTTTTTCCGGTTTATAGGATGTCTTTCTTCAAATAATCAACTAACGTTATCAATCTTCAAGTTCTCATCACTCAGTCAATGTACGCCGCCAACGGTGGTACCGGTATTTGTTGGCTTAGACGAGCCCACAAGAAACTTGGTTGGGTACTTCTTTCGACCATCGTAGACTTTATGTAACATATAGTGAAAATTGGAAACTCTAAAGAAAGCTAGTTCACACTGTATTGGCGCGTTTTTTCTCATGATCAGAGCATCTTCACGACCTTGATAACGTCTCGTTTTGGTTTGATCAACACATTCGTTATAAAATTTCTTTTGCAGTTCACGAAATTTCTTCAGATCTTTGTCAAAATCTGGACCATAGTCTTCCACTTTCTTCCAAAACGTTTCATTAAAATGTTTATACAGTTGTACGTCAGCATCATTCCACTTGGAGATACGCTCAGCCAGAGTCTTTGATACTTTATAACGTCTATTAAAACTTCGATGACCTTTGGGGATATACAAAATATCGTCAAAATCCCAGCACAATAATTTTTTCATCAGAAGTAAAGATTCATCGTAGTATTCGGTCAACATAACCAAATCTAATTCGTTATCCAATTTCTGTATTGTTCTATCAATCATTTCCTTATCGTTGTCATATTTGTGGTTGAATCCCAAAGTGAACATCATGCCATTTCTCAGTTGGTTTCTCATAGCGACTCTGTATCTCCTGAAGTATGAGTCTGGATTCGCCATGAAGAGTTCAAGAGGATTCTGATTCCTTGTGGATGTGAGATGCAGAAATTTTGGAACGTTATAGTAGCCGAAAGTAGACTCGAATTTGCTTACTGGTTCTCGAATAATCGTTATGTAGTTAGCATTTGGTACAACCTTTTCAAGTTCAGCTCGATTATATATTAAGTGGTTGGCTAAAATATTGAAGACTTTTCCTCTTTTCCTTGGAGGTTTCGTCTTGAATAACATATCACGCGAGAAGTACGCTTTTTCATTGAAAATATGGTTTCCCCTTGGCAGCGCAAAGGTTAACTCATGTTTTAGTCCATATCCCTGTATAACAGTATTTGTAGTGGTACTTGCTGTCTTGTGGGTTTTAATGAAGATAATTTGCGTAGAAGGTTTACAAGATGGTGAATCTGGAACTACATTTGATTTTAATGTTGTGTTAGTTAACAAAACATCTCGTCCCGTTTCGTTTACCAAACCATGTCGTTCAAGTTCCGCGTCGGTTCGTTGTCTTCTATTTGACTGTGTCACATTAGACAATATACCTTCCTGGTCGATTTTCGTCACCTTTAAATCTTGGCTACGAGTTGGCAAAATATCCCTTTCTGTCACACTTGGTTTTGAAATGGCATGTCTAAGATGAAAGCAATAATTTAAAATCATTATTCGTGTTATTCATGTGGTAGGAAGCAATCAATATATATACAGTAAGAAAACAAAAAGGCGAACAAATAGACGAAAAACAGAGAAACTGTATACTGGAATGTGTTATACAACTTGTACATTTCAGTCTGAAAAATCAGAAAGATCCGGTTGCAAGTCCGCTATTTTCAGGTTCCAATATGCATTGCGCGAGAGGACGTCGCTAACAGTAGCCCCGTCTACACGGCACTAAAAATCCTACCTACTATTCAGGATAGTTTGAAGCCCGTGTAGACGCAAACGCGTCCTGAACCTGTCCTGAAACCGTCCTGACTTAGAACACCTTTGAGAGGTTTCCTGAAACCCTCCTGAATTCGTCCTATGTACTGTCAGGACGGAAGGCGCGACATCTCCGCTGTAACCTTCCTACGTGTAGACACAAATTTATCCTACCTCAGGTAGGATTTGGGACTGCCTCAGGTAGGACGACCTACGTGTAGATGCGGCTACTGTTACATTTTAGACGTGTTATTAGTTTTTGATTTTTTTGTAGCATTTATGTTTGTAATTCGATTTCGCCAGAGTACGCCAAAGCCTATACGTACACAGCCAACTGCCCCCCCCCCCCCCAACTGCAACCTTTACACAATTCCGAGTACTGGTGCTTATTGGATTGATCACATCATTTTTGACCTAGTAGTAACACTACCAACAATGCTATACTTTGAATAACGATACTTGCCTTGGAACCAAAGTCTTTATATCTAACTTTCCTTTTATAACGAACCCGTATAATATAACATAGGAGAATGCCATAACCAGTATGATAGCCAACATCTTCTTGTTTGACGCCATCCCTAGCAATGGTAATTGTCTTCAAAACTGTCATTTGGATGGAAAAAATCAAGATGAGTTCATCTATGGTTCGTTATCAAAGGAAGTACATACAGGTATGCTTTAGAATCAAGGAATGTTGGGGGAAGGGGGTAGGTAAGGGGGGGGGGAATGTAAAGAAATTATTACATTTTGCTCCTGACTCGACTGTGAATATGCATGATCGCTCAAAGATGTAATCCATAATTTCATAAAATCAATTATGTTATATTAGTCACTTCAATCGAAGTTGGAATGTGTAAATTTATCACTCTTGATTTTGCACTTAAATAACATGGCATGGTTAGTCCACGATACAACGGTGAACTGAAAGAGCGAAATTAAGAATTACCTTGACGAACTTTGGACCTGTGTTTGAGCAATTTCAACACTTATAGTCTATAGTTATAGTGGTCATTAATGTTCATAGTCTCTCTGGTATGTATAGCTACTTCAGGCATTTGCAGAATATCCTTTAATGAACGCCATCTTAGGTTGAGAGAGGAGGAAGTCATTTTCTGCCTCGGGATACTATGGAATCAACACACAATCATTCTCCACCTAGTTATACTATAACCTTCTTGCCTGTGAGCGCGTGTTTTATTGGTGCGAGTAGTGTGTTCTATACTGGTTATGTGGTTCTGTATTCCATGTACTGATATAGCCTTTACACTGAAGATGAGCCATAATCTGTAATAATTTGGTTTTCAACAACTGAAATAATACCATATTGCTAGCTATACTTTATTGATATTAATAAACGTTAGTGTGACAATGGAGGGGGAGGTTGGGGCGCAATAACTCATCAGTAAACGTGTCTACAGAGCGTTTGTCAAATGCAAAGCAGTCTCGGCGGTTACACCAATCATTAAAATATTGTTTTGTCGTAAATTGTTATTATTTTCGTTATTAATATTTGTTGTTTTGTATAGTCGTGGGCGAGTTTTGAATAAATGCAAGTAGATCATAAGAATCGGCGATCTAAATGCATCACAACGTAAAATATAAAAATAAATGTGTAAAAAAATGTGTAGCTTATGGGTGCACGGTGTCTCTTCATGAACGAAAACATAGGTAGGTAGGTCGGTGGTTGGTTGGGTTAGTAGGTAGGTAGGTAGGTAGGTAGGTAGGTAGGTAGGTAGGTAGATAGATAGATAGATAGATAGATAGATAGATAGATAGATGGATAGATAGACAGACAGACAGATAGACAGACAGACAGACAGACAGACAGACAGACAGACAGACAGACAGACAGATAGAGCTCTTCTCAATATATTTACACCTCCACTCACACAGTCTAGTTCCTATACAGTATCGTTACCATTTACACCTCCACTCACACAGTCTAGTTCCTATACAGTATCGTTACCATTTACACCTCTACACACACAGTCTAGTTCCTATACAGTATCGTTACCATTTACACTGTTATGAAGGAGGTTGTCATTCAACACCCTACGTAGTCTAATACATATATCTGTCACTATACGTATCACAGAAGTCTTTCAATTACATGTATTTATTAGATATCTGTCAGTACACGTAACACAGGAGTTTTAATTTTGTACGTTTGTTATGTATGTGCCCTAGGAGATAGTGGTCCTTCTTAGTGGTTAGGGATAAAAAGAGTTGATCTAACGGGCTAAGCACAACAACATTTTACAGGCTGATAGACAGAACGACCAGTCTATCTGAAGGGCACGATTTATGGTCCAGTTTTGAAATAAAGTATCGTTGATTGAATACTTCGTGCGAGCCGCTATCTCCCCCCCCCCCCTCGGTACATTGGCGTGTAAAAAGGAGAGTGATATAATATCAACACCTCCACTCACACACACTCTAGTTCCTATACAGTAAGCTTATCGTTACCATTTACACCTTCACTCACATAGTCTAGTTCCTATACGGTATCTTTACCATTTACACCTCCACTCATACACTCTAGTTCCTACACGGTATCGTTACCATTTACACCTCCACTCACATAGTCTAGTTCCTATGCAGTATTGTTACTATTTACACCTCAATTCACTTTAGTTAGAGACCATGTTGTCATCCAGACTAGGGCTAGATGTATGATGGCGCTGTTTTGTAAGTTATTTTAGACAGAGGATATTTAATCAGACATTCTACTCTCCGAAGTCGTCACGGTGATTTACCCCGCATTTGAAAGATCATAATTTAGAAAACAGTGATATAAAAGGGATGATCATAGAGAAGATCAGAGACGTTTTGTTGGTCCGATGGAAAAATATGCAGGCCGGTACTTGTTAATGTATTGATACATTGTGTGGCTCATCAGTGACAATGTATCGTGGCATGTCATCACCATTGTTGCCGTTGTAGTATATAATGGTATTCAACAGGGGTATTTTAAACAAAGTAGATTGTGTTATACCATGCATAAATTATTAATACAATAGCATCAAGTGTGTGTCAATTTTTGGTGAAGAAACGAATATGCATACTATTCAAATTGAAATAAAATAATAAGGGGTTGGTTTTTTTAAACTAGCCTCCAACATGTCCCCATTCTTCAAGACAGGTTTAAACTTAGTCCAATAACAAACGGGGTTTAAATTGATTAACTACTTAATTGCCAAAATACTTACATAACACTTCACCCAAAGTCGATCGCTTTCAATTGTATCTTTTGTGAAAACAAATACCACAAGATGCTAATGTCTGATATCTGGAGTCAAAGTTGCAGGCCTCTGTACAGTGGTGTAAATTAAACCATGGAAGTATTTCCATGATTAAACTAACCAGTCCATAGGGACGCGTAGTATTTCCCAGATTTTTGCTTTGCCTTATGATCTTCAGGCGAAATAATAACATTTCGACTTGAATATACTCCCCACCCCACATACTACCTTTATGGAATGTACGGATATTATTGATATATTATATGTACGGTAGTATCCTGGAAAGCAACAATCTAAGCAACAATACATGTCCCTGCGAACCAGTCCACAGCCTCAACACAATTTTGAACTCAACCCATTACGAATAAAAAACCACGTATTAAAGCAACAGGGTTTAAACTGAAAAAAAAAGGCTGCAACTTACCACTTAGCTGTGAACTTACACAGCTTATACACAATAACTCTACCACAGATGGTTACATCAATACATATACTCCGGGGCAATGCTGTATTTTTCTACTAAAGCATATAAGCAGCTGTTGCATGGTGTAAAGAGTTCTTCCTCGTCCATGTAATGTATGGCTTCCTCGTATACTTCCTCTCAAGATACACAGGACAGTGGTGTGGACCGTCTAACAATCTGAACGTATGTGTGTGTTCCGATGTCACGATTGTGAGCGGACATCAACTGAAATCAACCCTTTCTGCGACGCCCTTCAGTCCGTTGAAAGAGGGATGAGCCGTTAGATAATGTTACGATTCCCGAAATTCAATGTAGTGACCACAACGCTTGAAAGCACAGGAATGGGTGTATATGTATATACAACTAATCTTGTCATACCACTCTTTGTTTTGCGTTGCTGTCGTCGTTGTATTAAAATGAGTTCAGAGAAGGTGATTATGTAATGTAAGATGACGATCAATACATTTACCTTAGAGAACCATGGAGAACGTTATATTTATTTTAGAAAAACGTAAGATTAATCTATTCCATTACTTTTTACCCCAGTCTATTTAATCGGCAGACGAGAATAAATCTGACTTTAAAACGAAAGAAACTTAAAAACTCACCACTATTGTTATCATAAGCATAGGTAATAGAGGCAGGTAGGCTGTGTGCTATACTATCACACTGTTTGCATTTTTTTTACAGAGACTGGGTAGGTATAACTCACATTCGATACATGTAAGTTCTGAAAGGTCTTTCAGCTATCAATTGTTTGTATACTTTGTGTTGATGATATTTGGTTTTGTAAAAGAATGACATGTAGAGGTCAGAAACTTAAGAAAGAATGCTGAGCGAGGGATTCAGTAATGACGTGGTTTATGTACCTGTCGATGTTTTCTACTATGAATCGTAGTGGGCGTAATGAGTATAGGACACGAGAGACTAGCAATGAGTGTGTTAGGATGTGAAATGATGGTGACCGAAAACCATTAAAAGAGACCATCGTTCTATCTGGTGGCTACTTTCAATTATCTTGTATACGGTTAACTACATTAATAATTCATAATAGAAAACGGTGGTTGTTGTCGGTCGTATGTGTATGTGTATGTATGTATGTATGTATGTATGTATGTATGTATGTATGTATGTATGTATGTATGTATGTATGTATGTATGTATGGATGTATGTATGTATGTATGTATGTATGTATGTATGTATGTATGTATGTATGTATGTATGTATGTATGTATGTATGTATGTATGTATGTATGTATGTATGTGTACGTGTGTGAGTGTGTGTGTGCGCGCGTGCGTGCGTGCGTGCATGTGTGTGTGTGTGTGTGTGTGTGTGTGTGTGTGTGTGTGTGTGTGTGTGTGTGTGTGTGTCACAATTTGCGTTGACTGACCTTTAGACTATGAATATCATCTCTGTTTGGATTTCAAGACTTGTAAATCCGACCAAGGTCATTCTAGATGATCTTTAGTTTAGTTGTTGACTGTCAACGGTGGAGCCACTGGTATTATGCGCTTTACTGATTTTACACTAGTTTTTAATTTTTGGTCGTAGATAAACAACATTTATTCTTGGGTGCTATTTTACAGGTTATTTGAACATCAGTCATGACAAAACTATCACCGTAAGCTAATCACTCTCTTGGCGGCAACTCTATCACCTGAACATATATCTCGACTTACGAGAAAGAAAGACAAACTGTACCAATACCGCTACTTATGGTTCGAGGAGAAACCAAAGGATTCACTTATACAGTTATACAATATTCACATACACTCCTTTCCTCTGACATGACATGACAGTGACAACTGACTTTTTGAATTTTGAATAATGTCATTTACTAATCACTGAAGGTCCACACTAAAATCTATTTCAGAAAAAAATAATATGATAATGTTATAATAGAATAACAACAACACAGCTAATAAAAGGAAGCGTCACTATGGATATGTATTGGGTGAAGCACGCCCTCATTGGTGAAATACGTACAAATCTGACCTTCAGACAAAGTGCGAGTGGTCGTATTTTCTTCATAAATTTCTCCAACCGCATCATCATCATCATCATCATCATCATCATCATCATCATCATCATCATCATCATCATCATCATCATCATCACCACCACCATCATCATCATCATCATCATCATCATCATCATCATCATCATCATCATCATCATCATCATCATCATCATCATCATCATCATCATCATCATCATCATCATCATCACCACCACCATCATCATCGCCCAATAAGGAACTCACAAACTCACCAATCTTGAATATGGTGTACCTATAGGGTAATGTCGTGTTTTTTTTTTATAAACACACATCGCATAAAGCCTGTATTATCAAGGTTATCAAAAATGCAAGGACATTTGTCTTTTGATGACTCTGGACGTGTACATTGGACACGTAGCAATCCCTGCTGTAACTGTAAATAACCTGAAGTATCATAGTGTTGGTTACCCAGACCCTTGGCTATATATTCGTGCAACACCACAATTACAAGTAACCCCACACGCCAAGTCCTCTGTTTCTGCGCATGTGCAGTTTGGATTGTCGACTGATCCTTGCGATTACTCGATTGACGGAGTCTCCGACAAACGACGATTTTGTGATTAAAGGATTACAATGTAGTTCACAGACACATTTCTTGTCCTACAGCAGGGGATAAATAAGACAAAGATTACACAACACATAGTTACGTAGTTTTTTCTTGTAATATGCGACTTTTATTATTGCCATCGTATTGCATAAATACACCGCAGTACAATGCATAGTCACAGACCTGTCTAATATACATCCACACGAATTCGTTTTGATCGAACTTGTCACGTGACGAAGTTCGATCCATCATCATAAAATAACAATATCACCATTATATATTACCAATATATATTACCAATCATTATATAAACTTTCCCTCAAAATTCACAAAAACTATCGAGATTGTAAATTTGACAGATTTTGTGTAAAATTTCATAGATTTCAAAACATTGCATTTGTTTATCTGTTAATTGCACCTTTCGTATTCTACAAAGAATACCATATCTTGTGCGATCAAAGCTCAAAAATTGTAAATTTCAGACCCGCATGTCTTACATCTGTGACCTCAGTACCTGATCTCAACAGCTGTATATAATTCTGTGTCCTAAAGTTGTCTTTAGCAAGAGTAATGATATATATTTATTATAGTTATTAATCAATGTATTTATTTATTTATTTATTTTATATATATATATATATATATATATATATATATATATATATATATATATATATATATATATATATATATATATATATATATATTATATTGCAGAGGGGTTGCATTACGGCTAAGGCAAGTTGCAGGCAGTTTTAAATTCAGTATACTAATAGTTGGAGACTCCCTCATAAGTACTAAATGAAAAAAAATAGCTTTGAAGTAAGTTATCTGCAGCAAGGTTGGTATCGAAAATATCACACTATATTTATCATACAGGAATCATACAATGTTACACATACTAGTTTTTTTACGTGTTTTTTTTTTCTACAGGGTTCTATCTTTTAGATGTTTTTTATGGATAATCACTATATGAGGGATTAGACTTGTCGAAAATTATCATCCAGGTGTGTTACTCCATCTGATTCGTTCATACCAATGGGACTAATGGTCCGACATTACGCCATCTGTAGATGAAAAAACAAAATGAATATTTGCGGTGGTAAATGTAAAGAGCTTAGTAGACAGCTCAGAAATCGATAGACAACAGATTAATGGTACTGTGCAAACTGAATAGTTGTTTTGCATAAGGAAACGGAATGGCATTGTGTGAATAGTCTCAGTTGAATCCGAACTTTTGAATATATAATTTAATTTAAGTGAAATGAGATGTTTATATAATATAATATAATATGATATGATATGATATGATATGATATGATATGATATGATATGATATGATATGATATGATATAATATAATATAATATAATATAATATAATATAATATAATATAATATAATTGAAATTATATATCTTATTATCTAATTTTGGCTTACGTTCTCCTGGAACAATAATAGGAGAGGAGAAACACTCTGGAGGTCGCTGTGTTTTTTTTGTCGATAGAATTTGCCATCATAAACGAAATAAACTGTCTTCAAGCACAGTTTTAGTAATGGACACACTTGGTCAATATTTTTGCTGCAAGGGTGTTGTCATTTCTAAAGAATCACTGACCACTTCCACTGCCTCCTTTGGTGGTACACATGTAAAGAGGGCTGATGATACGTTAAATGATGTTATTGTCTCCTCTTCCTCCAATGGGATATCTTTGATTTTGTTGACACATTCCTGGAGTTGATGATGCCATGCTCACTTTTACCCCTCCAATAATATAGGCAAGATTTTTGGCTACTGTAAGCGACTAAATTCACACCGCTAACTATAGGTCTAAGGGTAGCGTGTTCCTTATAGATTTTTCGTAATCCAACTTTGGAACAGAATCACCGAGATAAAGTTTGTAATACAGTACATGTACACGATCAATAACCCCTGACTCTGTAGCTGTTTTAGACTGTCAAGTACCTCCTTCTCTTGTACCCGTTAGATGGACCCCTTCTCAGAAGTTCGGAAGACTCGGTGTCACCACGTATTTCACGAACTTTCTTGTGGTAGTCCTCTTTATCCAAGATCACAGTGAATCTGCCTTTATCGGCTGGCAATATTGTGATGGCCTTGTCTTTGCTCAGCGTATCGATCGCCTCCCGTTGTTTGTTTGTTTGTTTGTTTGTTTGTTTGTTTGTTTATTTAATTGTGTTGGTGGTATTTTAGTGTTCGGCAGACAAGATGCTAGCTGGGTTGTACTTCATCTGCTAAAATCCCTCGACGGTTCTCATCACAATGACAATTCAACTCCGTCACGTGTCAACCAACCATCTGTCACTAGATCATCAGAAGAAACGTCCTGGACATGACGTAATTACTCCATTTTTAACTTGGTCTGCATAATTGAGAGCATTCATATATATAATCATATACTGTCATTGGAGTTCTTTTGTGGAGTTGTTATATTTGTGAGGATGACTCTGTTCTATATTTGTATAGGCGATCGAGTAAGGAAGAACTTTCGTTATACGTTAAGAATATACCACATTTTACCCCACTTTCACCTTTTCCCCTCCCCTCTTTTTTACAACAACAACAACCACCACCACCACCACCACCACCACCACCACCACCGCCACTACCATCACCAACATCACCACCCCAATATCACCATCGCCACACAGTACCACCACCACTACTATCATCACCAACATCACCACCCCAATACCACCATCGCCACAGTCCCATCACCACCACCTCTCATACTACCACGAGCACCACCACAACCTGTCGTACCATAACGACCAAAACCAACACTAACACCACCCAAACCACTACCATAAGCACGTACCACAACCACAATCATCACTTTCACCGTCACCATCAACATTCGTGATCAATTCTTAGAAAACAGTCATGATATTTGTATCGTTTATGGGATAATAGTGACGATTTAGGGTTGCTATGACAATATATCACATTCTTCGCAACCAAAGGTCTATAGCCCTGGTTAACCAGACTCTTGACTATCCTTTGGGTATCCCCTAGATTATTACCTTGCAATACCGCAATCACAAGCAACTCGACCCCACAGGGTACCCCACAGTCTTGTTGCTAAGCATATGCGCAGTCTGGAATGCCGATTGGCCCTTGGGATTACTCGATTGATGGAGTGTCCGACAAAAGACGATTTGTGACCGACGTGAAATTCACAGATTCTAACAAAATTCTTGTCCAACGGCCAGGGCGATGAATAAGGCACAGTAAAAAATGAATGGTTTATTTTCAACTCAAAACGGTGTGACCAATCAAGGTCAAATAAAATGAGTTACATCGTTAAAAGTCTGGAAAAAAACAAGGAAAGCAAATAAAGGAGAAATCTAACAGCACTAAAAACCATGAAAATAAAATTTTAAAACAAAGTTAATACACGTTGACAATTTGACATGAAATAAACAACAAAGGAGTAACGCATTGTCGCAAACCTCGGCCTGTTTTACGGCAACGTTCTTCACGAGCCTCGAAATGTAGTGGTAGAAATATTAACTCTGGTTTGCGAGAATGGAGTAACGTCACAGAATCAGTACTGGTTCATCTTCATACTGTACAGTACACGATAGGACTCTAACATTCATGCGTAGAACAAAGCGTATGAAAAACAGTCGTAGAAAAATATTTTGGCTGTATCATCCGTGCAAATAAAGTGAGTTATTTATTTTTATTAATGTGCATGTGCGAATATCATTTACCATCAATACATATAACATCGGTCCAAGTTGTGTTCCTTGTGATACTCCTGCACTTACAATTAGTCAGCTGGAAGCAGCGTTTTCTAAAATAATTCTTTGTCTTCTACCACCAAGAAGATGTGCTACTATTTGACTAGAAGGCTTTAATAAAATCTAGATAACATTCTGGTCACGTGTTTTTAGATTTTCAAGACTTTGAGTCCAGGACTAGAGCCTATCAACCATGGCGAATGTTGAAGATGACTTTTTGACACGCTCGATGACTTTTTCACTTCTTTGACTCCATAATCGTTGTGATGGTATTTGTCAGAGAGATCGGTCTAAAGTAAGAAGCCATCCAGTGAACCTAGGCCTGGTGTACTGACTTTTAGTAGCTTTAGGAGAACTAGGTTAGCCTCATAAGGCATTCAGTACCGCCGGCACTCGACCTTCATAAAACGACGCATTAAAAGAGGTCTACGATGTCTGGCGAATTCCTCGGCGATCTTTGCAAGAATTTTGTTGGAGATTCCATAACGACCACCTTAATTATCAATTTGTAGGTATAGATTTGACCGCTGAAGGTCACAGAAGGTCATACCCTCTCAGCAAAGCAGACACGAATAACTCATAGTATAAGAGTTCGTAGTCCTATATGTCAATGACGAAAATAGTTATTGCTTCTTTTATCTCGTTGCCATGGAGATATTTACCATCGATATCCAAGTCTGTTGGGACTTTCTTTTGATTGCGACCGGTATAAAAATCACCATACACCACTTAATATTTTTGTTGTTGTAATATGTCACTTTTATTACTGTCATTATATTATATTCATACATGAAATTACACTGCAGAACAGCCAATATTCAAAGACCTGTTTAATATACAATCACATAGTCGAACTTGTCACGTGACGAAATCCGACGCGTCATTGAAAAATACAAAATATATATAATCGGTTATTGTTATATTAATTAACTTTCCCTCCAAAATCTCTCATATTTACAAAACCTACTCGAGATTGTAAATTTCATACATACTTTGTAATATGTTACAGCTTTAAAAACACTTACTGAATGTTCGCATTCTAAACTACAAAGACTGACTCGGACAAGCCTCCATGTGGGGTCAAAGGTCACAATATAAAATTCGGATCTGTAGTTTACTTTGTCTGTGACCTGTTGATCTCGTCATATAAAATAATGTTGTCGTCCTAAAACTTGTCTTCAGCCAGGGTCAAGATACATTAATTAAATAATTAATTTGATTATTTACTTATGTAAATTGATTTATTAATTAAGTTATTTATTTGTGAAATTATTTATCCTTCATGACATTATTTCAGTGGGATTCTTGGGCATAAAATACAAACTTTGCAGACAGCTTAAATTCCATGTACTAAAAGTTGAAGACACTCCCTTACAAGCAAGTGAAAAATGAAGTTTTGAAGAAAGCATGTGGCAAGATGGGTATCGAAAATATTTCACATGATATTTATTATACAGGAATCATACAATGTTACACATACTAGTTTTTTTACGTGGTTTTTCCTCTACAGGGTCTATCTTTTCGGTGGTTGTTGTTTTGGCGGGAATTGTTGTCGTAACCACTCTATCGTTGAGAGGCTGGACTGGTCGAAAGTTATCCTCCAGGTGTGTTATTCCTTCTGCTTCTTGCATACCAATGGGAATTAGAGTCCGGAATTTCGCAATCTGTGAATGAATGAATGAATGAATGAATGAATGAAAACAAAATGAATATCGAATTTGCGTTGAGGGCGTTGTAGACAACTCAGAGATCGTGATTCGAGAGAGAACATGATGGTTCACACAGGACAACAACAATGCTATGATTCCGTTTCCTGCTTCGAAACAGTTATTTAAATCACGTTGTGCAAATTTTGAATATATAATTCATGTAGCAAAATGAGTTTGTTCATTTCAATTTACTTCTTTTTTTGAGTCACACGTTCTTTTTAAAAAATGCGGGTAAATGCGATTTACAATACAACTTGATTTAGATGTATGTTTTGTGATTGCATCATAATAATGTATTTTTTTATTTCAAAATATTCTCAGTTATATTGCATGGTAGCGTGTGTTTGTTAATGTCTAGTGATTTTACAATCTAACTGGGTTTTTTTCAGGGGTGTTTTCGACGTGTGACAAATTTTAACCACTGTACAGGAGTTAAAAACAAATTTTGATGAATTGGCCTTCCTGTGATGAATGAAGATTAATGCGAGTCTGAAACAAATACTGTCATTCGTAGATCTAATCTATCCGCCAATTTTACCTGTGATTAACATGCTTGTCACGTTTTAACTCTTATGTTGTTTCAAATAAGTAACCAAGTCCGTCACTTTGCAATCTTATGAATTAAGGTAAACCTGTAAAAATTTTCGCTAAAGCCTTATTTTCGCTTTCTGGAAAACAAACACGTCGCAATGAAAATAAGTAGTGGCTAAAATGTCATCTTATACGTAAACACAATACACCAGGCTTAGAAAATAAGTAAACATTAGTTTTTGTGAACTACTTGAAGACTGTAAAATCACAAATGTTCTAGTGGCAAAATGCTGGCTCGGTTTACTGTACAATGGCAGAAAGCCGTATATATTACAGCACCAGCAATGGCCAGCATGGCTTATACTTTCGTTTTTCCCCCACGCCCCTGTCTAGCAACCGTCGCTACAAATGTCAAGGTCAGTATGACCTAAACATGTTTTGACAATACTAATTCATACTGCAATCAACCTAAATAAGTAGGAAATGATACATTTTTGTATGATAGAATTATTCATATTTTTCTAGAGTTTGTAATTTTCAACGAAACAACGAAGTAAAACATGAACGAAACACTAGTGACTAGATTGTTTATATATGTATGTATGTATACGTAGTAGACACCATTGATACATACGAAGCACCCACGTGAAGCTTAACTTTAAGTTACAAAACGGAGAAACAATATATTTGCATTGCATACGAGAGCTGTTAGTTTATATATGGTCTGAAAGTATAAAAAAAAAAACCTATAAAACTATAAAATAGAAAAGACGTCATAAACAACGATACACATACAATGATATGTTCTCAGAATTGTCGCCAGAATTTAAGATCTAATTATTTTCTATTTTGTATTTGGAATAAAAATTTACAATGTACAGAGGTTTTGATAGTCCATTGGTAAAACAACAAAATCATTGACATGTTATATAGAGTAGATTGGAGTCAATGTCCTCTAAATTACACGGAGACTACTTCCCCCTACACTGTGACGTCATCATACTAATTCTACGCAGCATTTCTGTATCCGACCTCGATTCACTTGAGCTGAATTGTATTCACATCGACTCTATTGAATTCATTGAAGGTACGACGACTTGTGAATACTAATAGAAGCGTCGACGTTGCCCATGGCAACAACCACAACACAACACAACTCAAGGATAATATAATATACACCGGCAAACGGGTACAGAATGCATGCATAATACGCCAAGGGGAAAGAACAATGCGATGACATTAATACCAGGGTCATGGAGAGACGATGGAGTTGGCACTAACTGAAAATATTTTTTTTGGAGGATAAATGTCCATCTGACCTCTGACCTTCAAGATGTACAGCAATAAAATGGATCGTATGGGTCAGTGGCATATCAGTCAATCGACTATGCAATGCAGGCAGATCGATTTACTCAAACAGACCGTGTTAATCAGACTATGGTATATTCTTAACTAATTTATAGAAAGGGCAAAAGTGGATCGGGGGTTATCTTTCGGCATAATGATATGACGTGGTTCAGCAGCAAAGTTGAAATAGGTCGGACATACTAAAACATTGGTATATACAATTCGTACATAAATAAGGCATACACATGTCAAATGCCTAACCATGATTGATGCAATAACATTCCCATTAGTCGTCTTTCATGAATAATGTACACTGTTATTTTGTAGTTGCCAATAGTAACAGGTCATGGAAACAACTCGGCATGGTGATTAAGTGATATAATTACAAGTTCAGTGAAACTGTGCCATCCATGGCTGTTACATATGACTGAGTTTTCTTCAACTCTTAACAAATGTACAGGCATAAGGAAACAAGCCTAGATCGAATTATTACTAAGTGTTCATTATTTGACAGCCTCGACTGGGAGCCATATGTTATTCTACTTTGTGAAAAACCAATTAGTTTTCAGTTCAATTTAACATTGGCAGGGTTATGTTGATTGAAACTTTCTATCAGTCATAATGAGGTTAACACGTATTACGATTTATCGTACTAAGAACATTCAACAGACCGTCAGTCGGTGCAAACGTTTTGACGAGTCAAAGTTTTTGTTCTCACAAGTATTTCAATAATAACTATCCGATATCCGATATGCGCTATTGTATCAATACATACGTTTAAGCTTTCAATTTAACTCCACAGAGTGGGAACTTACAAGCTTTTGAATGCAAATTTGAGATAGTACCATCGCGAAAGGTTGTTAAATTTGATTACACGATAAAGCTTGTAAGTATTGTTGGATGACCTATAGTTGAAGGACGCACGTACTGTTTATCAAATTTCCAATTTTAATGTATCTACTTTCAATGACAACGTTGTTTTAGTATATCTTTACACGTTCGTTTTAGTAGTGTTAGGGTTGTACACAAACACTCGGCATTTGTACGCGCCAAAATTAGATTGAATACACTTCATATCCAGTATCATTACAATCACATACAATAAAGGCTGGGGTCTCAGGGTAGCCAGGGTTTGGACGGATGTAGTAAGATATACTGTGTTTTAAAGCTATCAGCCCAAATGCAAGTGTATAAAACAAAGGAAATGAGAGATGTCCACGCATATGACATATTGATAAATCAGTCCGGTTAAATTTCATCATATGTTGCCTTGTTTGGAATGCCTGGACTTTACACACACAACTGATGACGGATGGTCAAACAGACATTCAAACAAACAAACAAACAAACAAACAAACAAACAGATAGATAGACAGACAGACAGACAGACAGACAGACAGACAGACAGACAGACAGACAGACAGACAGACAGACAGACAGAGTATATATGCTGACAAGTGCCATTAATTCGGTCATGATTTCCACTAAAGTTAATAAAAAAAACCCATAATTTATACGATATATTTGCCGTACCTGTGCTTCTGAAATTTTGATGGTCTCTTTGAATAAAGTCCAGATAACACACTCTTGACATCCAGGGGTCGTCAGTGAGCCGTTGTAACGATAGAAATCCTTCATATTCTCGGGCATTAAATGGCGAAATGGAAATGGCTGCTCGAAGGTGTGACTTCCCCCTAAAAGAAAACCAGCAGATGTGATGGAATAAATACCCCGTAGTTATCAAAACTACAGTAAACTAGTGTGTGTGAGTTGACGTTTTTTTCATGTCGAAATAATACTAATAGAAAACTTAAAAGGATATTTCAAACACTTTCAAAAGCTTGTCCCAGTACTTCATTCATTACCTGAATGTTATGATAAGACCTGCATAGATCGTATCGTATGGCAAACGGAAGTATTGAATTTCAAAGACTGACCTGGGAATCGCCCATGTTTCAAGAGTTCAGTGCAAACTCAATAACGTGGAACGAATGCA